>NC_064818.1:83526299-83661161 GCF_023721935.1 Panthera uncia | reverse complement strand
GGGGGGGACGTTGGTTTGGGGCTCTGGGAGCAAGGCCGGGGGGCGGTGCCCATGCAGCTGGGGTCAGACGGTCCGGCGTTTCCTCCCGGACCTCGCGCATGCGACTCTGTGTCGTCACGTCAGCCCTGAGCTGCCGCCAGTGGCCATGGGCAGGTGTGGGCATGTGTCCTTCCAGCTCCCTCCTCCCTGCAGCCTCGGGGCCCTGAGGGCCGCCGTTCAGGGCAAGTGTGTGTGCAGCCCTGTCCTCTGTCCTAACGTCCCTCAAGCAGGTAGGTCACACGGGGCGTGCCCGCCTGTCCACAGCCTCGGGTCCTGTGGTGGAGTGCGCAGAGGACATCCGTGACACCGGTACCGTCCAAACCCACGGCCCACTGGTGGTTAAAAGATGCTATTTGTGGACATGAGCAATCTCCAGGCTCCAAAGAGTGGCAGAGTGGGGTCTGGCTGGAGGAGGTGTTTGCCTGCGGGACCACTCCCGCCTTCCTGCCCCCTCGGGGCGCGGGGCCCACACAGGTAGGCCCCCGGGCGGGCTCCCTGGGCTTCTGGGCCTCTGCTGGGTCCGCGGCTGGGGGCCTCGGGGGGAGGCGGGAGGGGGGGGAGGGAAGTCGGCCCGTGTGCTTTCCTGTCCCCTTCCTGAGCCGTTGGCCAATCGGCCCGTGCCCCTGTCCTGACCCCTGCCCACCTCCCTGCTCCTTGCCCTGGACTCTGGGCGGCTGTGGCCGTGTCTGCTGGGCCAGGTGCCGCGCTGCCCCGGAAATCTCCCCGCCCCGCCAGGCTCTCCGAGGAGGCTGCCCCAGCATCCCCCTCACCACCCCCGGTCCCGGGAGTATTGTCCCTCTCCGGGCTGGTCACCGGGCGGTGCGGAAATGCATGGTGTCCATCTGTAACGGTTTATCCCAGGGTTTCCCACAACGGTCCTGGGAGCAGCCATTGTCCCCGTTCTCTGTGTGTGTGGGGGGGGGGGGGGGCAGAATCTGCACGATTCAGGGACTCACGGAATCTGTACCTCATGAAGTCTTGACCCCCATGCTCTGGCCTGTTTTCCTGCACACAGTAGGTGCTTCGCATGATTTGGACTGGATTAGGGCTCCTGGCAGGTACAGAAGCCGAGGGGCAATGAGGGAGAGGCCCAGACCTTGGCTCTGCAGACGCGTCTGGCCATCCTCCCGTGTCAGGCCCCGGAGGGCCGTTCCCGGAGAGGAAGGGCCAGGCAGGGCTGCCGTGGCGCAGCGGGTGTGCGGGCTAGTGGTCCCGCCCCCTCCTGCCTCTCTTGAGCATGTGGCTGAAACCCAGACTCTTGGCCTCCCCTGCACCTGCTCTGAGGACAAAGGACCCAGGTGCTCAGGTGCAGGGCGGAGTCTTGGCCCTTCACACGGGGTCTGTCGTGAGCCTCAGTAAAGAGGGGTTCTGGCCTTGACGCCACTGAAGTAAAAATCAGCCGCACAGAGACCTCAGGAAAGCCTCTGAGAATTAACGTGGGAATTAACACGCTTGTAAATAATTCATAGGTCAAAGAAGACGTTTCAAAGGAAACCACAAAGAAAAGCAGACATGAATAGAAACAAAACCCCATCACGAAATCCGCGGGTGGCACACAGCCAGGTGCCGAGGGCGACCTTGCCAGCCTCTCCGGACGCTCGGGGTCTCTGGCCGGCCCAGCGGGCGTGCCTGCGCCTCCTGCGGAGAAAGCTCCTGCAAAGCCGCACTGCCCGCCTGCCCGGATCTTGAGCGCACGCGAACTTCGGTTTGAATTAAGTTCCTCTGGTAAGTCCAGCTCATCTGCTCTAGTTGCCGATGCAGAGGTGACCACAGAGGCACTGACGCGCGTGTGCGTGGGTGCGTCTGGGCTGTGCGCATGCACTCCCGCGCCCCGGGAGGACAGCGCTGCTTGGGGGAGCACCTGCCTGCATTGGGATGGACTCATACGCAGGTGGGGTGAGTGTGACAGACAGCAGGCTCCTGGCGAGTGAGGTGCGGACACGGTCCCCGCAGCTGCGTGCCCGGGGATGCAACATCGTCGTGGGCGAGGAGCAGCCCCGTCACCTGCTCAGGGAAGAAGGCTCCGGAACGCGGTGTGGGTTTCATGGCTGGGAGGGCCGGGGTGGCTGTGGGCAGTGCCCGTTTGCCTCTCCTACGCATTATGCTTTTCGGAAAAGTGTAATTGTAATGTTTCCAGAATTGGCGGCGTGAGCCTGGAAGGCAGGGGCACTTTAACACCTCGCGCTGCGTATCAAACAGATTTTTTCCCGTAATAACTTTCGGTTTGACACTTCACTTATCTACGATTATTATCCATGATTTTGACCCGTGTGAGCGGCGGCAAAGTGTCTTAAGGGCGTATTTGTATTCTCTACCTTACAGGCCAAATCCCAGGCACACTTTCCAGTAAAGTGTGGTCCCCGCAGTCTAATCGCACGGAACGAGGCTCCTGGGATAATGTGGGGGTGTCACGCTCTAATCACGGGCTGTGTCACAGGGCGGCTGCCTGTCACGTGTGCCATTGAGTTTGGAAATAGAAGGGGAGCAGCAGCTCTGAAAGATTTCCTACCGGCTTCCAGTAAGAGTCAACTAACCGTGTTATTACAGCAGCTGGGTAAAATTATGAGCCGCTTGCCAACCGCCTTTGGAAGTCAAAGCCTGAAGATGCCTTGGTAACTCCCGTTTGCATATTTTTTGGGCTGTGATTTGGAGGCATTTGGTGTTGCAGCCACACCGCTATATATAGCCGTGCTCCCGTCCCTTCTGCGCGGGAGGCTCGCGACGCGGGAGGAGCACCTTCTCGCCTGGCGGGCACGGTGAGCTCCGAGCAAGCCTCACTGCCCGCAGAGACCCAGGTGTCCCGATGGGCCGTGGGGTGCGGCAGGACCCCTCGTCTCGGGCACACAGCCGACTGGCTGCAAGGGGGATGCCTCCCTGTCCGGGCCCGCCGCAGGCCCCCTGCTCTGGAGTCCCTGGACTCCCTCTTCTATCTGCTTCCTTCCCTCACCTTCCGCTGACTCTCCCTGCACCCTGAGGTGCTCCTAGTGCGGAGTCACCTGCAGGGACCCACCCCAGCACTCATCCGGGGAACAGGCCGGAGGCTGCGGGGGGGCCTTTCCACCGGCTGCACGTGTCCAGGCTTCGCCCCTGCTCCGACCTGGATCCGGCCTCTGGCTCACCTCCCACGTCGGGCTCTGCCCTCACCCCTTGCCCCGGTCCACTGTCCCGGCTGACCTCTGCTGTGCGCTTGGGTGCCCAGCTGCTCGCCCTGTGTCTACCGCTCTTGCTGGCTCTGTCCTGGGCACCGAGGCCGAGCCCTGGAGTCGGTTCTGGGCTGATGCTCACAGAGGGCACCTGGCAGACGGTCACAGAACGCAGAGGTCCGTGTGGCCAAACTTCCTTGGAAACGCGGCGTGGTGACTAATGCGGCCGTCGGTCCTGGGCCAGCCGGCTCTCAAGCACCAAGTAGGACGTGCCTGGAATGATTTGGGAAATTTAAGTGAGGACAGTGCAGCAGAAGGTTAAACAGGTGCAACCGTGATCATCGTGAGGCTCTTGTTCTCACGGAGACAAGCTGAAGTGTTTACGGACCGAGGGTCGCCATGTCTGTAGGCAGATCCCAACGTGGCTCGACCAAAACCATGTACACACCCGCGCACACACATACGCACGCCCACCCACCCACACGTACCCTCACGCACACACACAGGCCAGCGACAGTGAGCTCTGCCCCACAGAGATACCTAAGCAAATGTTTGGGTTGTGGGTTGGAAGTGTTGTCTGGAGATCTCTGAACGGTTCTATCCTGGCAGAAGGAACACGTCCCAACTGCGCAGCCTCCCCTGTGCGTGTAGCTGGCCCGACGCCTGGGTTGGCTGCTGGTTGAAGCTCCAGGATCGTAGGTCCCGGACAGGACGATGTCAGCCATTGCTTACGTTATTGAGCACTTCTGTCCTCAGCTTATTACAGACATCAGCTCATTTGACGTTACTCAGCCCCGGTAAGTTCCACGAAGGCACAGTTTTGCAGATGGAGAAGCAGGTGCCCAGATTCACGAGGGTCCTCACGGTCCCGGGGGAGCATGTGGGTGGCCATCTATGCACCGGGCCAGAGTGAAACACTCCAGAGCGGCCGTGGGTTCCGCCACCCTGGCCCAGCAGCGGGACCACCGGCTCTGGAGCAGCACAGACTCAGGCGTCAGGCGCGGCTGTCCCTGAACTGCCACAACTGTCCCCTAACCGCCGCACCTCACCTGTCCCTTCTGTTGGAGGGGGATTGCCTCAGCTCTGGTGGAAGACGAGCAGCTCACCCTGGTGGCCACAGGCCCGTCTTGCATTTCACTCTCCTGTTTCCAAACTGGACTGATTTAGGTCCGAGGATACGGTCGACCTGCACCCGTGCCCATACGATTGGACCGCAGAGATTGCCCTTTCATCGTATGACCAGGGAGCTCTCAGTCCACTGACCGCTTCACGGAGCCCGAAATGGCTGTGGTGAAGCATGCTCATGACTCCTCGTGGGGACAATTCATAGCAGTTCTAAAAACTTGCTCATGGTGCTTTTTGAGCTTTCAGTTTTGTGACAGGGGGCAAAACGTGACCTGTGTTCTGCAGGAGCCTGCCTCCATCTTGCCCCGAGGTCTCAGCAGAGCCACCTGGATGGTTGGGGAAGACAGCCACGTGGGGACGGGCAAGGTCCCAACTCCTAGCAGCTTCCTCCTCACGCTCAGCAACCTGACGGCCAAGGACAGTTTCGTATTCAGATGCTGCGAACGCTTACGTGCGGGAAGGAATCCATTAAAATGGACAAACGATGGGAAGATTTACTACCACCATTCACAAGGGCCAGTGCCGTCGGTGGTGTTTAGGGCGGCGCTGTGTGGAGTATGTGTGTCTTTGGGGACACCCTCGGGGGTGTGGGGACAGGGAAGGTCAGCTGCACGGCAGCAGGTGTGTGTGTGAGGACTGCCGGGAAGCTGAGGACTCTGGGGGGGGGGGTGGGAGGACCTCCCTGACCCCACACCCCTGGGACCTGCGGGCTTACCTCTCCCTACATCGCCTGTGTGCACAGGAGTGAGCGAGCGGCCCAGCCGGGGTCCTCGAGAAGGTGGCGCCTCCCCCTTTGTTCTGTGGCTTTCCACGCGGCGCCTCCGGGTCCCCTTGAGCGGCGCGTCCCTCTGAGTCCTTCCGGCGTGAACTAACCCAGCCCCCAAAGGTGCCCGTGTCCTGCTGTCCGGAGCCTCTGAACATGTTCGTTTCCACGGCAAAGGGGAGTGAAGGCTGCGGGTGGAATCGAGGTTGCTGATGAGCAGGTAGGAGGAGGACGCTCCCAGAAACAGAGGATTGCAGAGTAAAGCAGCAGCAGGACACCACTTCACGCCCACGTGACTGGCAGGAATGAAGGTCTGTCAGTAGCAAAAGGCGGGACTTATACTGATCCTCTCATTTCAGAGATGGATGGAGAGTCGTGCGTGTGCTCTAATCTCACTCCCCCTGCAAGCTCACCCTGCAGAAGCTGTTACGCATGAGAATACAGAGGCACGAGCAGGGCTGTTTCGTGGAACACTGCTCCTGACAGGGAAGAACTGGAAACCCCAGTGGCCGTCAGTAGGAGGAGAATGGATGAGAACTTTCTGGGACATTCGTACATGAGCTGTGCTATAGGAAGTAAGGCAAGTGAATGAGAGCTGTGGGCATGCAGGTGGACGGTGACAGGGAAAGACGACCAGTGGATCTTGGCTTCTGACCACAGAATCTGTCGGAGACGTACCACTGGGGAGGGGAGTTCGTGGAGAGGCTCACCTGGGGTGTCCGTGGTGCCCGTGATGTCTGATTTCTCTGGAACATCTGAGGCTGACACGATAGTGTAAAATTTGCTAAAGCTAATTAATAACACTATTCGGCGAATTTACTGTGTGTCTGAAACGTTTTATGTCGAAAAGTAAAGTTGCAATAGTCTTTAAAAAGAGGATCTGTAGTGGGTTCTGGGGACCATTTTGAGAGTAGACTCTCTGTGGGGCCTGATGGGAAGAGCCGGAAAGGGGAAGTGGGGCCTGTGGTCAGCTGGGAAACGGTTCCCCAAAGACGTCCACGTCCTAACCTCTGGAACGTGTGCATAAGTCACCTCGCGTGGCAGAAGGGACTTTGTAGATGTGATTAGGATCTTAAGAGAGGGGCAGCCGTAGGGCAGAAAATGCTGTTCCTGACTTTAGTCCCCCTCACGAGAAAATCGCCAGCAATGATCCATGAAGCCTTCGTGAAAATCCTGCAACCTGAGGATGAGGCCACAGAACCCTGCTGACCCAGAAGAACAGAGAAAATGCACAAGAAGGGCAAGAGGGGCCCCTGACTCTGATCACCCCGCCCCCAGGCTGGCAGAGGGTCCTCCTGCTTCTTCAGTTTCTACCCGGAGAAAAAGAGCTGAGAGGAAAGGGTGCTGATTAGCAACATAAAGCATTACAAATATATAAATTTCACTGATGAAGGTAAATATACACTCAAGGTCAAGGTTCTCTAATGTTTTCATGCTGCTGTGTAAATCACGTTCAACTCCAGTGTAAATGTTAAAAACAGATGGATTAAAAATAACTATAATCTCAACAATTTGTTATTGTGTGCACAATATAAAAAAGATATAAATTATAACATCAGGGCACCTGGGGGCTCAGTCGGCTTAGCATCCGACTTCAGCTCAGGTCATGATCTCGCTGTGTGTGAGTTCAAGCCCCGCGTCAGGCTCTGTGCTGACAGCTCAGAGCCTGGAGCCTGCTTTGGATTCTGTGTCTCTCTCACTCTCTGCCCCTCCCTCCACTTACGCTCTGTCTCTCTCAGAGACAACCTAAAATGTGAGGGGGGAGAAGTAAATGGATAGGGGTCTGTATGCTATCAAAGTTAAGTTGTTAATGGCTTAAAATACAATTTTATAACTATAAAATATTACACATAAATCCCATGGTAACCATGAAGAAAAATCTTTAGTGGATTCTCAAAAGATGAAAACATATCATCATGAAAAATCACCGAATCACCAAGGAATCACCAAGGGCAGAGAAAGAGAAGGAAGGAACAAACGAAGTTCAAAACAGTCAGAAAACCATGAACAAAATGGCAAGGGCAAATTCTTACCTATCAGTAATTATTTTAAATGTAAGCGGATTAAATTCTCGAATCAAAAGACACAGAATGGCTGAATGGCTAAAACTCTAGATCCAACAATCTCCTGCCTGCAGGAGACTCACATTAGCTTGCAGGACACACGCTGGATGAAAGCGAAGGGTTGGGAAAAGATACTTTGAGTAAATGGTTTCCAAAGAGAGAAGAGCGCCCTATACTTTAGAGACTATAGACTTCAAGTCACATAGACTTTCAGCCATGTTTATGACCTACAAGAGACAAAGAAGGTCATTACATAATGATAAAGGGATCAATTCATCAAGAAGATACACAATTGCGGATAGTTATGCATCCAACATGTAGTGCTACATACACACAGCAAATACTAACAGAATTGAAAGAAGGCATAATCAGCAATACGATAATAGTAGGGGACCTTAATGCCCCACTCTCAAAGGTGGATAAATCATCTCGACAGAAAATCAATAAAGAAACAGCAGATTAGAACAACATTATAGACCAAACAGACCTAACTGACACGTACGGAACATTGCATCCAACAGCAGCAGAACAGAACCCAGTTCTTCCCAAGCACATGTGAAACATTCACTGGGCTAGGTCATATGTTAGACCACAAAACAAGTCTACAATGTAAGAGGCCTGAAATCATACCACGTGTCTTTTCCAACCGCAATGGTATGGAAACTAGAAATCAATTATAAGAAGAGAACTGGAAAACTCACAAATATGTGGAGATTAAACAATGTACACCTGAACCACTGGTGGGTCAACAATGAAGTCAAAAGAGAAAACATATCTTGGGACAGGTGAAAATGGAAATGCTGTATACCAAAACTTGTGGCTTGCAGCAAAGGCAGTTTTAGGAGGGAAGTTTGTAGTGATAAATGCCTACCTTAAAAAAAATAAAGATCTCAAGTAGACAACCTAACACTACACCTCAAAGAACTAGTAAAAGAACAAATGGAACCCAAAGTTGGCAGGAGGAAGGAAATAATAGTTAAGATTAGGGCAGAAACAAATGAAGAAGAGAATGGGAAAACAATAGACAAGATCAATGAAACTAGGAGTCCGGAGTAAAAAAAAAAAGATAAATTCAATAAACGTTTAGCCAGACTAACCAAGAAAAAAGGCATAGAATGCAAATAAATAAAATTATAAATGAAAAAGGAGCCATTAAAACTGGTATCACAGAAATACAGAGGTTTATAAACTCTATGAGTGATTACATGCTAAAATTGGATATCCTTGAGGAAATGAATAAATTCCCAGAAACCTATAACATACCAAGACTGAATCATGAATAAATAGAAAATTTGAACAGATCAGTTATTACTAAGGAGATTGAATCAGTAATCAAACAATGTCCAATAAATAAAAGCCCAGAAAAAGATGGTATCACCAAATTCTACGAAACATTTAGAGAAGAATTAACAGTAAGAGTTCACAAACTCTTCCACAAAATTAAAGAGGAGGGCACACTTCCAAACTCATTTTCTAAGGCCAGTATTGTCTTGATATCAAATCTGATAAGGACTCTAAAAGAAAAGAACACTATAGGCCAATATCCCTGATGAATATAGATGAAAAAATTTGCAGCAAAATACTAGCAAACTGAATTCAATGGCACATGATAAGGATTATACACCACAATCAAGCAGGATTCAACCCCGGAATGCAAGGATGGTTCAACATCTGCAAATCAATCAATGTGAGACACCACATTAACAAAATGAAGGACAAAAACCAAACGATCATCTCAATAGATGCAGAAAAAGCATTTGACAAAATTCAGCATCTTTTCATGATAGAGACTCTCAGCAGATAGAGAGTATAGAAGAAATATCGAAACATAAGAAAGCCATTTATGACAAGGCCATCGCTAACATCATACTCACGGTGAAAGGTTGGGAACTTTCCCTCTAGCATCATGAACATGACAGGTGTGGCCACTCTTACCACCGCTATTTAATGTGGGACTGGAATTTCTAGCCAGAGCATTCAGGGAAGAAAAAGAAATCAAAAGCATCTAAACTGGAAAGGAAGAAGTAAAACTCCCTGCAGATGACATGACCTTATAGATAGAAAACAAAGAAGACTCCTGGAAAAAAAAAAAAAAAGTTAAAACTAATGAATTCAGTAAAGTATTGCAGGGTACAAAATCAACCATACAAAGATCAGTTGTACTATATGCAACAAAACATCTGGGAACAAAAAGAAACCAATCTCATTTCTAATATCAAAAAACAATAAAATGCTGAGAAATCTAACCAAGGAGGCGAAGGATTTATACTTTGAAAACTGTAAATCTTTGAAAGAAATTGAACAAGACACAATGGAAAGGTATCTTGTACCCGTGGACTGGAAGAATTAATGTTGTTAAAATGCCCATCCTTCCCAAAGCAATCAACAGATTCAATTTAATCGCAATTCCAAAGTCAGTTTTTCACAGAAGTGGAAAAAGCAATGCTAAAATGTGTATGGAGCCATGAGAATTTCTGAATAGCCAACACGGTCTTGAGCAAGAAGAATAAAGCTGGGTGTATCACATTTCTTGATTTCAAGTGGTATTACAAAGCTATAGTAATCCACAAAGTACTAGAGTAAAAACAGACACAGACTAATGGACACACAGACTGGGAGAGCCCAGAAATAAACCCACACATATATGGTCAATTAAGATTTGGCAAATCCACCAAGAACACACGAGGGTAAAAAGATCATCTCTTCAATAGATGGTGTTGGGAAAACCGGATGTTCACATGCAAAAAAATGAAATTGGGCCTTTTTTAGAATACTGTTCACACAAATGGTCTCAAAATGGATTAAAGACTTAAACGTAAGACCTCAAACAATAAAACTTCTGGAAGAAAATATAGGGTGAGAGCTACTTGACATGGGTCATGGCACTGATTTTTAATTTATTAAAAAATTTTTTTTAAATGTTTATTTATTTTGAGAGAGATCGAGAGAGAGTAGAAGAGGGGACGAGAGAGAGGGAGAGAGAGAGAATTCCAAGCAGGCTCTGTGCTGTCACCGTGGAGTTCTACGTGGGGCTTGAAGTCACGAACCAGGAGATCGTGACCTGAGCTGAAATCAAGAGCCGGATGCTTAATCAACTGAGCCCCGCAGGCACCCTTGGCAATGACTGTTTTAGGTATGACGAAAGCACAAGCAACAAAAGCAAAAATCCACAAGCAGGATCAAGTCAAACTGAAAAGCTTCCGTGCAACAAAAGAAATAATAAAACGAATAAGCTAAGTATGGAATGGGAGAAAATATGTACAAACCACACACCTGATAAGGCTTAATATCAAAATATATGAGGGACTTACACATACTCATACTCAATAGAACCCTCCCCCCACTATCTGATTAAAGAATGGGCAAATGACTTACACAGATATTTTTGTAAAGAAGACATAAATGGCCAGCAGGTACATGGAAAGAGGTTCAACATCCCTCTTCATCAGGGAAATGCAAATCAAAGCCACGGTGAGATGCCACCTCACACCCGTCAGAGTGGCTGTTACCGGAAAGACAAGGAACAACAGTTTCGGTGAGGATGCTGAGAAAAGGGAACCCCTCGTGCACGGTTGGTGGGAATGCAAACTGGCGCAGCCGCTCTGGAGAACAGTGTGAAGGTTCCTCAAAACGTGAAAAACAGAACTACCGTCTTAGAAATTCTGCTTCTGGGTGTACAGCCGATAACGAGGTCCCAATCTTGAAGAGAGAATCTGCCCTTGCATGGTCACCACAGCATTATTCATCATAGCCAGGAAATGGAAACAGCCTCTGTGTCAGTCAAGGGGTGGATGGATGAAGAAAATGTAGAATAAATACACGATGGGTATTTGTCAGCCATAAAGAAGAAAACCTTGCCATTTGTGACCACATGGGTGAACCTTAGAGCATTTCGCTACGTGCGGTAAGTCAGACAGGAAGGCCGGTCCCGCACGGTCTCACTTAGATGGGGACCGTCAAAAGGCTGCACTCACAGGAACAAAGAAACAGAGCAAAGTGGTGTTTCTGCTGGGGGTGTGGGGGGTGGGGAGATGCTGGTCGGGAGGCACGAGCTTCTAGGCGTGCCTGGAAGATTCGGGGCGTGATGTACAGAGTGGCGACCACAGTGTAGGTGACAGTTGCTGAGACGGCTGATCCTAAGCGTTTGCGTCACACACGTGAGGTGATGGGGGCGTGAACTAACCTTATCGTGGGGATCACGTCCCAGCGTGTGCGCGTCATTACACCACACACCTTACACTTCACAATGTTCTACGTCACCTCAGTACAGCTGGGAAAATACTGCTCGTCGTGTTATGGTGAAAGGTATAACGTTATCAAGGAAACAGATGATTTTTATTTATTTATTTATTTTTTTTTTTATTAAAAAAAATTTTTTTTAACGTTTATTTATTTTTGGGACAGAGAGAGACAGAGCATGAACGGGGGAGGGGCAGAGAGAGAGGGAGACACAGAATCGGAAGCAGGCTCCAGGCTCCGAGCCGTCAGCCCAGAGCCCGACGCGGGGCTCGAGCTCACGGACCGTGAGATCGTGACCTGAGCTAAAGTCGGACGCTTAACCGACTGAGCCACCCAGGCGCCCCAAACAGATGATTTTTAAAACAAACATTAACAACACTGGCTTGACAAGTAGAAAACGTAAAATAGACCGGAGAGAAATGGAAAATACCGTCAAAGAATTCCCTCAGGAAAAGCACCAGATCCCCCTCCCCCGCAATCTGAAAAGTGGGAGATTATCCTTGATTACCCAGATGGCTCCAGTGTAATTATGAGGGTTCTCATAAGGGAATTCGTGATGATAGTGGACACAGAGGTCAGAGAGGAAGGGGGTGGGGTAAGAGCGGGTGAGAGACAGAGGCAGAGGGGTGACACAGACCTGGCTGCCCAGTGGTCCCATCTCCAGCGGGGACGTAGGACACAGCTGATGTTGGAGAGACCCATCTCGTCACGTAAAACCTCAACCCCAAGAAGTTTCTGTTGGGACCCCCGCAGGGGAGTCCTCGGACTGACTTAGGATAACCGTTTACAAGTATCTCAGTGCCCATCTTTTAATCAAAAGTCTCTGCTGTTTTGTTCAAATAAGAATCTAATGAGAAAGCCAATACCAGTAGACGTGAGAAAGAGACGTGAAACTTACGGAAATCCCCAAAGCAAGCGGTGAGTTTCAAACACATGAGTTTACTTTAAAAAGCCATTGTCTTCATTAATTTTTAATCCGTATTCACAAGGAGAACGTGTGGCCAGAACAGTGATCTCTGAGTGTCCCAAGGCCCCTTTACTCTCCGACGGGAGGGAGGAGGGCCTTCCCCAAGGCCCTGGGAGATCGCAGCTCCACTAGCCGTGACACAGCTCGCCCCACGCGGGAAGGACCCACCGCCGGAGCCCCGGGAGCGTCGTCTGTGTCTGGTCTTCAGAAGGACGTAGTGTCGCATGGTTGGACAAGAAGGGCCAAGGGTGGGACCCCCTGGGGCCTCTCTCACAGGTCTTAGGGAGCACAGGGCTCTGGCCAGCCACTCAGGGCTCCCCCCTTCCCTTTCTGGACAAGCTGAAGGCATAGGAAGTCTTCTGGGGATGCCCTTGCGGGGACCAGGGTGTGAGGACAAGACTGGCCTCACGGTCCCGTGGCGTCTGGGGCAAGTGCGAGGGAGGGTGAGTTATGTCGTAGGGCTGGCAGGGGCCTCACTGAGCGGATCCCCCTGAGCACCCTCACCCCCACGCCATTATTCATGCATCTTCCCGCCGGGGACACCCTCCCCGACATTGGTGCCGACCTGTCCCTTGCTCAGACTGTCACCATGTATACTTTAGATGAGTAAGGCTACCAAAGTCCCCTTACTTTGGGGGAGTAAGTAAAGTCTACGCCGTCCCCTGTGGTGAGATACAGATTTGAATCCACTGCTTTGTCCGGGGCGGAGGGGAGGTTAGGTTCCCACTTGGCCCTTCCTCAATGTGATAACCCTTAACCCTTGCGCCAAGGACCCAGTGGCGGGGGTGGGGGGTTGGAAGTCAGTCTCCATCGTTCATTTGGGAACTGGGGCATGACCATGGGGTAGGACCGTGGGCCCAGGGGACATACTGTCATCCGGGCCTGGGCCTGGACCTCCTTTACTACCTGACTCCCACCTGCCCTCCTCCCGTCTGGGGGCCGCCATGACTCTTCCCGTCCTTGGGTGTCGGCAGCATCTCAGACGCCATGGCCGAGAGTCCCCGAAACGTTCAGGCCTCTCCTCTCCCAGGCGCACAGTTGTGGGAGGAACCAGGGATTCTTACCGTGGGTCCCCGCCCCAGTGCTGCAGGGCCCTCCTTCTGGGCGAGGGCTTGTGGCTTTTTACAGGGCGGCTGTCGGGCCTGGCCCCTCGGGCACACAGAGGGCCGCACCCGCTCGGGGACTCTCAGGAGACAGGAAGCTCTGGTGCCGGGTCGACTTTGTCTGCGTTCCCCCTCCCCCCGCCCACAGCTGTCTGTCGCTGATAAACACCCCGCACGGGAGCCCCATCCCCACGTTTGCTCCCAGAGGGCCCAACTGTGACAGCTACTTGTGGAGATGCGGGCAAGGGGTTATTCTCGGGGGGCTGCCTGAGGCCAGGATCCTGGTACCTGGTACTTCCTAGGGAAGTGCTCCTGGAGCCAGAAAGGGGGGAAGGCAGACAAGGGGCGATTCCGGTGGAGCCCTGTGCGGTGCGTGGGGCCAGGCTGGGTCTGCAGACAGGCCACTGCAGTGGCTCCAGCCGGGAGGCACGGTTCTCTCCACCAGAGCCCGGAAGCCAGGGGGCAGGCCCCACTGATGCGGGGCTGGTGCAGGCAGGTGCGGTCCCAGGATGGCCGGGGTCAGGGGGGTCTGGGCACCGCAGGACGGAGGAGGGTGTGGGGAGGGGTCAGGAGGTCGAATCGTGGCGTGGTGGTACAGGAGGGCAGCGCTGGGGATGCCAGCCATGCCCCCGTAGCAGGTGCCGAGCCCCCTGGCAGCACCCACAGCCGCACAGGTTGTGCACGGGCCCCACTCCAGACTGGCGCATCGGAACCCTGTGGTCCTTTTGGAGCTCCCCGGTGTGCTTGCCATGGCTTGAGAGCCCCGCCCAGGGGGCTGGTGGGCTCCAGTGGGCTCAGGTGAGCACTGAGGATGGGGGGTTGGGCAACAGGCAGCCAGGCCCCCCCGATGTGGCTCGGGCCTCGAGGACGGGCCTGAGCACCTGCTTGTGTCCCCTGTCCCCAGGTGAGACTGGCGCTGCCGTTCCAGGGACCCGACTGAGAGGCCCCACCGGCTAGCGTGTCACGTGCTGTTGTCCACGTGGAGGAGGGTGGGACGGGACGGAGGAGGCCTCGGCCTCCTCCTGAGGGGGGTCGGCATTTGGCAGGAAAGGGAGGTCTGTGACGTGGCTCGGCGGTGGGGACCGAGCAGGGCTTTACGCAGGGCTGAGGAGGAGTGGGGCGCTGGCCGCCTGCCCGCGCCTGTGGCCTCGTCACTGATGGGCCCGGACACCCTGCTGGTGGGTTTCCTGCCCTTCAGCGTGCGCCCGCGAACCTGCAGTGAATGTGCCGTCTAAGTCCCCCTCCGACAAAGCTGCTAAGCGCTCTTCTGCTGTCCTGGGAAGGAGCTGGAGGGGTCAGAGGCCAGAAAGCTGGGCTCTGGGGACGCGGTGCGGGCGGGATGTGGTGGGAACAAGCCGGCCCTCGCTCCTCCTCCGGCGTCCCCATCAGCAGCTTGCGGGGCTGGCTGTAATCACAGTGTTCCGCCTTTGCAGGGGAAATAAATCCAGCTGTGTGCTGTGATTAGAAAGGGGCATTCCGGTTTCGCGGGAAGGCAAATCATCACAAAGGACGATCCCTTTAGGGCCTGGCAGGGCGACCGTTATGGGGCATCAGAGGCCCGACCACGCGCACAACGCCGTGGCGGCCACGCACAGACCCGCCGGTGCACGTGGCAGGTCACGTGGCCTGAGAGACCCACGGCGAGGGACCTCCCCGGGCGGCTCCCGGCGCTTCTGAGTTTGCGGGTGGTCACAGAGACCTAGGCCTCCGGGCAGGCTCCAAAGTAGCAGGTCTGTAAACGCCAGCTGCAGGAGGGGTGACTCCAGGTTTTCAGGGCTCTCTGGAGGCCCCGAGCCCGGGGCTGTCCAGGTGCAGTCGTCCCTCAGGCAGGCGGGGGCCTCGGTGGTCAAGGGGAGTCTGGCTGGATGGCGAGGGTCGGAACCACAGGGCAGACGGCTCCTGGAGCATCGGAGCCCACGGGCGTCTTCAGGGAGGCCCTGCCCTGGTTGTGTGTCTGCTCGTGTGTGTGTCAGAGGGGTGTGAGCATGCGGGCCGTGTGTGCACGTGTGTGTGTGTGTGTGTGTGTGTGCGCGCGCGCGCCAGGGTGCAGGGGTTCCATTTCCTTGGCTTCCTCCCTCAGGCGAGGTCTGAGCAATCAGCCTGAACGTCGCTGCTTCAACTACGTCCAACAATCAGAACAGTCCTGAGGGAGACCTGATCATCAGCTCGAAATCTTTTAAAAACATGCTCATTAGTTATCAAGCTTGACCTTGATTCTGCTTTTATTTCTGAAGGATAAAAACCACCCAGGAAGAGGCGACTGCCTACGGGCTGAAGCCTACAGAGCGTCCTCTTTCCCAGTGCTGCCGAGCTTATGGAACCAGGGACGCTGTGGAGTGCGAGGGCCCGAGGGCTGGGGTTGGCCCCAAGGAGCTGTCTGCAGGGAGGGAGGAGAGGCGAGTGCCTGGAGCCGGGCAGTGGTGGACGGAGGTGAGAACCGGCCATGGCCCCTGTGCTCTGAGCGGAGCACGAGGGGATTGGGGCCCAGCAGCCTGAGTCCCACGAGGCTGCAGAGGCAGTGACGTCCAGCCGTGGCAGCAGCCCCGTGAGGCCCGGAGGACGGGCGCCGACCCCACGCTGGATCTGCCGGACGGGCTCGGGGAGGGACGAGAGGGTCAGCGGGGCGCAGAGCTGCTCCCGAGAAGACGGGCTCCTGAAAACAGCCTGCAGCACAGACAGCTTGCTCGCTGGTCCAAATTCACCACAACTCGAGTTTTAAGGACTGTTTGAAGGACACCTCCCTGACTCCGCGCACGTCGTGTGGAGCACGCTGCGGCTTCTTCGTCCTGTGCCTCACGTTCCAGCGCGTGTGCCTCGTGAGCGTGGTGGTGAGTGCGTCCACGGAGGCTAAGCCGCTCGGCGAGAGCCGGTTTTCGGTAAGCGCCGCGTGTCTTCAAGCTCCGACGAGAAGCGTATATTGACAGGAAGTGTGTGCGCATGTGCTTGGGTTAGTTTAGATAATTGCTCATTAAGCAAATTGATTTTTTTCTACTCTTTTTCTTTTTTCCAAACGGACCCGGTTTGTGGGCATGACGGTGGTGCAGCTGAGCGCGTGCGGGCGAGGAGGGTGAGGCGGGCGAGCCGGGCGACGCGGGCAGGGTGGCACCGGCCGCCGTGCTGAGCCGGCTGCCAGGCGGCCTCACCGATCCTGAGGTCGCCACAGAGCAGGCGACATCGTGACCGCGTTTTGCTAATGAGAAGCCACCGGCTCCTCTCACGCCCCCCATTTCTCGGTGCGGCTACCTAGCAGGTGAGGAGGAAGGACTGGCAAATCGGAGAAAGCGGGGGGTACAGGTCTGGGGGTCTCGATGCAGCCAGAGAACATGCACGGGGGGTATCAGGGCACAAGAGCGGGAGGGGACACGGCAGCCGTCCCCAGGGCGTTGGAGGTGGTGTTCCAGAGGCCCTGCCCAGGCTGCGGGCACCCAGGCACCTGGGGAGGGGTCCTGGGAGCGAGGCCTTTGTTGCTAGGCAAGGCGGTCAACCGTGCACACCGGTGTCGGCAAGGCTCGGGCGGGAGGGCGTGCCGGGCTGGCCCAGGAGGCGACACAGGGAGCGTGTGGGGGCGTGTCCTGCCCCCCCAGCCCCCATTTGGTACCCCATCATTTTCAGTCTCGGGGATCCTTCTAAGAGCCATGTCCCCGTGAGGATCCCTGTCTTCTGAGTGTCATCCCTTGCCCTCAAATTCATACCTAAGGACAGACGTTTCGTCTGGAAGATGATGACAGGTCAGGTCACAGGATGTCCAGCTGCAGAGAAAAGCTGTGGGCAGCACAGTACCTGCCGTGGGTTTTAAGACCCTCCCCCACCTCGGACAGGTGAAGGGCCCTTCCACGGCCAGGCGCTGCCCCACGGCTCTCCTGCACGGATCACACAAAGCGCTCCCGTCTGTGGAGCGTGGTCCTCGGCCGTGTCCCCGTTCACGTCATTCTGATTTTTGTGGGAATAATGGCTGGGTGGTTTCTAATGGCAGATATCTCTAAATCGTCGGAGAACAATTTCAGTCTCCAGTGAGATTCAGTTATGTAGCAGGAATTGGGGTGGATCTGGAATAAATAGAGTCATGTGGAGACCTTCGTAAAAGCTGATGGGGTTGCAGGGCCCCGTGCCCGCGGACGGGGGGTCTCTGTGCCTGCTGAGCGGCGTGGCAGACATCCGAGGTCCCCATCCATCCAAACCCCGAAATCCCTACGGAAGACGCCATTAATCGTCACCCACAGGACTGACCTACCGCCCTCCGGTCACTCCCGATCAGGCCGCTGCCCCCGGTAGCAGCCATCACACCACCCTGACGTCAGCTGCGCGCGTGCTGACCCGGGCTCACCGAGAAGCCCCCGTGAATGCGCCCCACCCGCCGACGGGATCTCCCCTAACGCAGCCCCTGCAGGGTGCACTCTCTTCTGGGAAGCACTTCCTAACACCGGGTCTCTGGAGCCCCCGAGGGCCTCTCCTTAGGGCGGCCCCGGCTCACTGCTCTCCTGCCGCTGCTCACTCCCTGCCCGGCACTGCTGGCCAGCTCTGCCCGTGGGCCGCTCTCCTGCTCTCCTCTGTGGCACCACAAGGGCGCGTGTCCAGGGCGCTGGTGTGCCGATGCCCCATGCGCTCGGTCTGCACGGAGAAAACAGCAGCCTCTACCTTACCAAATGTACCGAATCTGTGGTGTGAGTGCATCGTCTTGGCTGGCCCTCGTGCACACCGCCGGTAGTCCGGCCGTGTGAGTGAATTATTTCTAGAACTGCAGTCTGGCTGAGGTAGGTAGATCCCTGGCCAAACTCTTTTTCCCATCTGTTTTGCACCTTATTTCTAGAAGGAACCCACACGACGGCCACTTAACAAGGACTGCTGAGCTTCCGCGGGGGTCCCAACATTCTTCAGCATGTGCGTTTTCTGGGCCATTGTTTTCTCACTTTTTTCTATGCTTATGAAATAATTCTTAAAAATCTGTACCCTTGACTTCCAGGAGAAAGAAAGTACAACGCTTTGAAATAACGTACATACATTTCATTTGTCTGATTCTTGTTCAAGTTAACAAAAAATTTCTCTATGTAACATTAGTGTAAAATCGTATGTATGCATCTCCCGTCTCTGTTTCATTAACAGGTCTCCGGGCTGACCCATTCTGTTCCCCCAGCTCCTTGCGAAGGACAGGTCCTTCCAAGCTTTGTGGTAGGACGGCCTTCCCTGCACAGGATGGGAGATGGGGCCGTGAGTGCTTGGGGTCACCCACCGCGGGAGGGAATTGCCTGTCAGCTGAGACCCCGTCGTCCCGGGCCTTTGGGAGACAGCGCAGACCGCGTGCCAGGAGTTAACCCGCGCTGGGCGAGAGCGAGTCGGGGCCACACACGGAGTCTCCTCCTTCCTTGTGTCGGGACTGCTCCCAAGGAGGTAGCAGCGGCTGTGCCCTCGGGTTGTTAACACGCGGAGGTGACCGAGCCAGAACCTGGAGGGTCAGTGCCACCGAAAGCAGGACTGGTTGTTACGGGAGGAAGGAGAGCTGTGGGCCGGGCAGGGTCTCTGCTTTCGGATCCGCAGGCTTATGGAGCTAGGGACCTCTCTGCTCCATGGGGAAAGACAAAGAGCTCGGGTTCGTAAAAACTATGAAAACATTCTGGAAGGGAGAACAGCTTTGCATCCCTAGCTTCCTGAGTGTGGGCACGGTTCCCATCAAACTGTGGCCCAATGGAGTCACGCACGTCCTAGCAGGACCGTCGGGGGGTCATCAGGCACACGCACACTGTCTCTGTCCTCGGACCCTGGCTGGACAGTCTCTGAAAGGCCAAGAGAGGGACGTGCCGTCCTTGCTGGGTGATGTCCCTGCTGTGCACGGCCCGCTCGCACCTGCAGCCTGTTCTGTTCTCGCACCTGCAGACCGTCGTACCTGGGGGGGGGGGGGGGGCAGTGAGCGGTGCTGCGCCCTCAGCAGGCCCCAATGCCGCCAGCATATCGGGGGGTCATGCACTCCTTCTAGATGTGATTTCCCAGGCCTGGAAGTCCGACCGGGCCGGGCGTCACGCACTCGAGGTGGACACCCTGAAGGGCCCGAGCACCTCTGGGTGGAGGAACCTCGTGGCAGCGCTCGGGCCAGCCCGTCAGCTACGACAAGTGCGAATTCAAAGGGCTTTTCCAGGACGGACCAGAGAAAAACGGTGGGTTTAAAAGCCTCTTCCTAGGGGCGCCTGGGTGGCTCAGTCGGTTAGGCCTCCGACTTTGGCTCAGAACTGTGATCTCACAGTTCGTGGGTTCGAGCTCCGCGTCAGGCTCCGTGCTGACAGCTCGGAGCCTGGAGCCTGCTTCGGATTCCGTGTCTCCCCCTGTCTCTGCCCCTCCCCTGCTCATGTGCTGTCTCTTTCAAAAATAAGTAAACATTTAAAAAAATAATAAAAGCATCTTCCTAAAATCGTGCTGCCTAGCTATGCTGTGTCAGCAACATCTTCTGGGTCTTGTGTCCCTGGGGACGGGGACTGTGGCAGGAGCAAGGCCTGTCCCCCCCAACTGGAGGCCCGGCTTGGCCTTGCGTCCTGCTTTGGCCATTAGGTGTGAGCACACGTGATGGGTCAACTTTGCGGGGCAGGCTTTTGGGCCCCTCTTTCCCCTGCCCCATGACCGGCTGCCCGCTGTCCTGTGTGCCTGGTCCTGGAGCCAGATGGTGACAATGGGGAGTGAGGCCTCTGCCCTGGAGACTTGGGGGCCATTTGTCGGAGCCTTGTCCTAGCTCGCTCTATCCTAAAGCAGCTGTTGCTTAACTAAAAGGGCAGTTTGTCCCCCAGGGGAGGGGAAAGTGTGAGCAAGGGGTCCTCTCTGGCTGGGTGGGCTGGGTACATCCACGGGATGTGTAGGTACAGTGACCTGGGGGCTGCTGCCTCTGCTGAGGGAGGCTGGGGGAGCCCGTCGTGTGACCTGGCCCCAGTCCTAGGGTCACAGTGCTGGCACGGGAGGGACAGGGAGAGGAAGGCTCTCCGGGGGTCCGGCCAGCTGCTCTACAGGGTCCTCCTGCGCGAAGGTGTGGAAGGTTCAGGCGGTCACTCTCCACTCAAGCCGGAAGGGGGTGGCTATTAAGTTGGCCCTGTCGAAGGCGGCACGGGGCAGGGGGTGGGGTGTGCGAGCTGCTGTGGGGGGTCCTCAGTGGGGCTGATGCTGCCATGGGTCCAGGGGATGGTCCCCAGGGGCGTGCACCGGGGAGCCGGGCAGGGTGTGCCGGGGGCCTTGGCCCGCTGACCCCCGAGCTGTGCCCCTTGTGACACCACCAGCCCCCTACGCCCTGGCTGCATCTGCGTGTTTCTGGCATGGTCACAGAGCACGGCCGCCCCAGCACTGTTCACGCCCCTCCGGCCGGAGACAAAGAACACGGGCTGAGCACAAGGCTGTGCCGCCTTCCCCAGCGAGAGTGTGCAAAGGCGTGGAAGTGTGCGGGCAGGGGGCCTGCCTGGAGTCAGACGCCTCCTCCCCTGACGTATCACAACATGGGAAGACTCAAATCCAGTGTTCCGCGGCTGGAGATAAAAACCCTCATTCTGCCAGAACCGTGAATTCATGATCTGAGTTTGCCTTTTGATGAAACGCTGGCTTCAGGGGGACATTTTCACACACGACGAGTTCCACAGAATATTTCCCATGAAATCCGTGTAGTCACAGAGGGTCGGACAGGACGAAGTTTATCCCGCGTCCTCCTTGGGGCTCACGCCAGGAATTAGCCCTGATTACAGGTAGGTCCTCGAGGACCCACTTAGCAGCAGGATCTGGGCAGCCGTTTCCCCTCAGATGAAGGGGCCCAGCGCAGGGCTTCCCCACACCGTTCCCACCATCCACCCCCCGCCCCGGCCCCTGCGTCAGGGAGGTGGGCACGCCCAGCATCCACAGGAACCATCTGGGCTGTGGGTACAGGTCTTTCTTTGTCTCTGAGCCCAGCTAAGTGGTTCCCAGAGACCCAAAGCTGCTGCAAACCCGGTTTATCCGGATTCGCCAGCCCCTCGGGGCCCCAGCATCTGTCAGGTCTCGCTTGGCTGAGCCATCACCTCCGGGGGGAGCCCCGGCTGTCTACACTGGCACCAGGCAGGTGAAACATGCACCAGAGTCCTCTAGGCGGGTGAGGCAGGGGAGAACCATGGACTTGAAGACACGAAACACACCAGAGCAGGTGCACAGCCCCTCATAGGGCGTCTGGGACCGAGGGTCTGAATGGGACACCAGATGACAGGTAGAAGTGTGGCCTGTGACAAGGAGCCCGTAGTTGCCTAGAACGGAGTTTCCCAGACATTAAGGTGCACACCTGGGATCTTGCTGAGATGCAGATTCTGACTCGCTAGGTCTGGGGGGGAGCTCGATATTCTGCATTCCTAGCGATAACCACCAGTCATACCCGTGTTGCTGATCCACGGGCCACAGCTTCACGGCAGCCCCCACCTCTGTGCTGTCCACTAAGGAAGCCACCACCTACCTGAAGCCACTTAAATCTAGATTAAAAACGTGGTTCCTCCGTGCCCTGGCTGCGAGCCATCCCTGACTTGAGCCACCGTTCTGGACGGTGCAGGGGTATTTCCGTCACAGAGAATGTTCTCTTGGAGGGTGCCGTGCAGATCATGGGGCTTCGGTGAGAAGTCTGAGACGACATTCAAAGAGTTACCACGTCAACAGCAACCCCCTTCAAGTGTCCTAAGTGTTTTCTTGTAGCTTCATTACCGGTCAGACCGTGGAGGTATAGGAGAAAATTAAAACAGCTGTTAAGTTAATTTGAATCCATATTCTTAGAGAGCTGATTGTAAATTGGGAATCCTAGTTAATCTCATCTCTCACATTGTCCCCACGGGGCGACCAGGGACAGTCTAACGGCAGTGGGAAGATGGCACCACCTCCCGGTCAACGTCGGTCAGACTCTGTGCTTCCGGGCGGGGACTGCTTGCTGCCTGTCCCAGGCCAGCGCGTCGTCCGAATCCTGGCGCAGGTGAGCCACTTCTGTCGGGGCCCCGACCCTCCCAAGCTGCTGCAGCGCTTCTCGGCCCCGCAGCTTCTCTCCTGTCCCATCCACGCGTCCAGAGAGGCTAGGAAACCATCAAACTAACTTGCCTTAAGGCTGCGCGTTCTGGCCGTGATAAGGCAGGAAACAGAAAGTGAGGCCTACTGAACAGGAAATAACCGAAGTATTTGCAGGCATGGGATTGGTCCCTAGAAACACTCACGAGGAATGAGTGAAACTCATTAAGGCCGTGCACGCACAAAGCTGAGCACATTTGTTTTTAATTTCAGATGATTTCTTTAGATGTTTTATTTGTTTTTAAGAGGGAGAGCTTGGGTGGGGAGGGGCGGAGAGAGAGGGACAGAGAATCCCAAGCAGGCTCTGCACTGACAGCAGAGAGACAGATGTGGGGCTCGAACTCACAAACCGAACCATGAGATCGTGACCTGAGCCGAAGGCAGACGCTCAATGGACGGAGCCATCCAGGGACCCCAACTTCAGATTATTTGTGATAAAGAGCATTTCCCTAGAACAGCAACAGCCAATTAGCACGTGTAGAGGGACACGCCGAGGGAGGTGGCTGGGGACTCGGTGGGACTGTCCACCAGCAGAGCTTTTCCACGCTGCGTGGCACGCCTCCCTCCTCTCGTGGTGGGCCTCTGGGATGACCCCACCTACCACGCCTCCGGGCTCTCGGGTTTTCTGAGACAAAACAAAGCAGAGCCGGTCCCACAGACGGGACGTACGTTGAGACCAGAACCACTACAGGTGGGAGGTACGGGCTACCTCCAGTGCTGCGAGCTTTGGAAGAACGCGGTGTTTTCCTTCTGCTTTTTCACGGTCTCGGTGCTCAGGTCTGGACTCAGACCCTCCCCTGCAGAGAGTCCGCACATATGCTCTAGGGTGACATACTTGGTGTGAGCACAGAGGGGACCTGGGGCCCAGAGGCGCAGGACACACGGTCCCTCCTTCCACATTCTGACTTGGAAAAGTGAACTTGGCCATAGCTTCTGGCGGTGGAAACACAGTGAAAGCCCCTGCACGGCCTCCCCAGAGCCCCTTTCCATGAAGAGAGCGGAGGAAGGACAGGCCCAGCCTTTGGTTAATCAACAAACGGACGCCTGGGGCAGAGCCCTCGGCCCTGGGCACGGGACCCCTTCCAGAAGCCGAAGCCGGTGTCTGGGGAGTCATAGGTATTTTGCGTTTACATTTCAGATGAGCAGGCCACGCAGGGCTTCCCATGGGGGGGGGGGCGCTTGGAAACAGGCACCTCCCTGGGGGAACCCGCTGCTGCCCATAGTCCCGAGTCAGCGCGGTACGGCCCCGACGCTTTCTTTCTGACACTCAGAACAGTCGCTAGAAAATTAAGGAATGTGTGCAGCTAATTGCTTTGCCCTTTCGAAGCTGTTTGTGCTTTGGAGCTAGTCTGTCTGCCAAACCTGTCTGCGTCACCAGTAGGCGCGTTGATTTGCACCCGCCGTAATTCACGTTGCTCCTCTCCGCTTGTGCTCCTGCGCCGGCCGTGCGTGGAGAGGACACAGCGGGGAGCGGACACGGCGTGGGCACAGCGTGGAGGGGCCACGGTGTGGAGCGGACACCGCATGGAGGGCCACGGCCTCAGGGTGGTGGCCACCCGAGAGCCCGTGCATCCCAGAATTAAGAGCTAAAAGATTCCTGGAAATTGGCTGCTGCATTGCCCAGAATTAATTTCTTCGTTTTGCGGCAGAGTTGTGCAGAGCTGGGCTGGCTGAGGGACGGAGCCTCGGCAGACCTGGGCGGATTCCAGATGAGAGCGGACAGTCGTCCCCGGGGGGGCGTCTTCACACAGATTTCGGGGCGCCTGTGACAGTTGTCCCAGATGAGCCAGAGGCCAAGCCGGTGAACGGGGACAGTCTATTTCTTGCCACATGAAAACACTGGGAACGTGCTGAAATCACGGATTCTCACTGGAATAAAACGTCACCCAACTGAATAGCCAACAGATGAGCCGCCTCCTGCCTGCCGTCTTGAACGCAAGTGCTCGTTTAGCGTTCTCACCTCCAGAATGACGCAGCTGACGCGGAGGACGGGAGCCACCCGTTAGCCCAGAGCCACCGCTGCCTGAAAGATCCTCAGTGGGTCCCGCACCAGCCAGTGCTTGCTCGGAGGAGTGGACACACGGGCTGTAGTGTCCATGTTTTAATTTCCTGGTGTAGTTTTTAGGCGCCACAATCCCTTTTCCGCCGTAGCCGTGTGACAGCGCCCTGCGCCTCGCGGGAGGTTAGCCCGGCTTCCCGGAGCACAGCGCCGGCCGTCAGGACTCGGAAAACCCGGCGTCCTGATCCTTGTCGCGGCACGCTGTCCGTACGGGTAGCCACAGGCATTGTCTTCCTTCCCTGTAAGGAAAACCGAAGAAAGGTAATAGAAACTGTGTTTGTCGGGCCGCGGATTACAAGAAAACTCTGCAATAACCAGGGGCTCCCGGGTGGCTGGGTCAGCTGAGCGTCCAACTCCAGAGTTTGGCCCAGGTCATGATCTCATGGTCCTGGGATCGAGCCCCATGTCAGGCTCTGCCCTGAGCGTGGAGCCTGCTTGGGATTCTCTCTCTCTCTCTCTCTCTCTCTCTCTCTCTCTCTCTCTCTCAAAATAAATGAACCTAAAAAAAAATCTGCAATAACTACAATCACTTTCATCAGAAATCATGGAAATTTTGTGGACTATGTGATCTGATACGCGTGTATCTAAGAAAGCCCTTGCACACGAGAGAACAGGTTTCATTTCTATTTTCGCCGCCCCCCTTCCAAGCCTGAACAGGGGGAGTCCCGTGCCTGTCTTGTCCCACCGCCAGGCGCCCCACGTGGACCTGGTCTTCCCGCCACGCCTGTGCCCCGTCCTCAGTCCCACCCGCCTGGACAGGGACAAGACGGCCAGTCCTTCCTGACACGGTCCTATCACCTGAATTCGTTGTGTGAAAGACTCACTTTGCAGTCCATTTTGAAATGTCAAGGAACAAGGACAGCCTTGAATATTTATAGATGTTGGGACCCTCTTGCAACGTATTTTAAAGAGGGAAAACATGAAATGCGGAGGGGCAGAGGGAGCCCGCCTGTGCATCTTTAAGTAGAAAATCTGCAGAGGGAGAGGACGGGGACGGGTTTCGGCCTCTGGGGCGGGGGGGCTCTCCTGGGCCTTTGCTGCCCGCCCAGGGGCTGCGCCTGGCACCGCCGTGGCTCTGTCCGTCTCCCGTCTCCGCCTCCCCCTCTCTCACACCTTGTTTTACACTCTGTAGGAGGCAGGCCTGGTCCGGAAAGCTTGGCTGGCGGTGGAGGAGCTGGTCCGGCCGCCACCAGAGGGCTCCCCAGGGCACAGTGCAATTGCATTCAGCACATAACGTGGAGAAAGCAGCCACTGGAACGTGCCTCCCTCCCCGCAGCTGTTACTGGCCTTTCCTTCTTGCCGTCAGGCCCCCCCTCCTGCTCTGACACTTATGCTCTCCGGCCCCACCCACGCTGACACGCGTGGTCAGCCTCCGTTTCAGGATGGATTCCTGCTGCCCGTTTGAGCTTGCGGCTCGGTGGGTCTGAGACCCAGCCCACCGTGGCTGGACGTCCTGTCCCCACCGGGGGCAGCTCTGAGTGTTTGACTCTCAGCCTCAGGTGGCAGTGCCTTGTTCTAGAATCCCAGATGGCTTCCTCTCTCTGGCTTCACGGTTACTGATCTCATCTGTTACCAATCCCACCCCAGGTAGGTTTTATTTCATGTGGTGTTTGTTTTCTTGAAGTTTCCACTTAACAGCTTTCATTTGTGTCCTGATCGTGCTCAGGTTTTCTTTACATCCTCGGACGTGTTTGTAATATCTATAATAAGCATCTTTACGTCCTCACTGGGCACTGGCTGTGTTTAATCACTCTTGTCATTTTGGGGTCTGTCTCTATTGCTTGGTTTTTCTCCTGATTGTGATCCTGTTTTCTTGGTATTTCACATGCTTGGTCAGTTTGATTGGATGTCAGCTGCTGTGACGTGCATTTTCAGTGCTGGATTCCTTTGCATTCTTTTAAAGAGTGTCGGGCTTTGCCCTGGACACCAGGGTCTTACACTAGGACTAAGCAGGGGGGCTAAGCCCCACTGAGGAGGAGCCTTTCTTAGGACTCGGGCCCACGTCCTGTGTACCTCAAGCTCTCTCCATTCTCTGTGAGGGGAGCACAAGACTTCCCTTCCCCACGTGACCACTGGGAGCCCTTTGAGCCACCGCTTTCTGGTGGCCCCTTCCTGCCTTTGGGTGGCTTTTTGACCAGCCGGTGCTCAAGGGTCCCCTGCTGCCTGCTGTCTGGAGAGAGGACCCCTCCCGGTGCCTGGTCCTGGGCCCTGCCTGTAGGCTGCAATCTGGGAAAATTTCAGGACTCACCTGGGGTTTCTCCTCTCCACAGGATCAGTCATCTGCTACCTACTGCCCAATGTTTGAAAACAGAATTTCATATATTTTGTTGGGTTTTCTATTTGTTTTTGCAAGGAGGTCAATTCTCAAGGCAGTTAATGCTTTGTGGGTGAGAAGAAGCCTACTGGGTATGAAGTGTTTTTATTTCGTTTACCTTTAAAAACAACATTTCTGCCAGCCTGCCTTATTGGTCCGTTCTCTCCTCTGGAAAAAACAGAGACTGTGGTCCCACGGGGGCCGTTCCTCCTGCAGTAAACCAGCTCTGGGTTGAATTCGCAGCCCTGACCGCACCACACCTGGCAGTCACCTCTCTGTTGCCTCTTTCAGATGGTGAAGCTGGGGGAGGACGGGGGCCAGGACTTCTCCGTCTTTGGACCACGTCCGCTGACAAGGTACCCGGCAGGTGTGTGCGAGGGGCAGTCCGCGAGGAAGGGGGGGCTCGTTGGAGCACACCCAGCCTGAGGCAGGGGCTGAACCAGAGCAGGTGCTCCCGCGTCCGTGCAAAGCCCCTTCTCGCCCCGGGGAGCCAGCCCTGCTCCAGCTTCCTCTGTGTGCTGAACACGCGTGGGACGGCTCTGGGCCCCTTGGTCGCTTCTCTGCAGACAAGGCCTCGGAGAGACGACCTCAACCCCAGGAATACGAGGACCTCATTGGAAGAGGTGGCTAGGCTGGCAAGGAAGACTTTGAATTAAGGTTACTGGGTAGCGCTGTGGTCTACGTAGGGCTCCATGCTGGGTTGACGGCGGAAGATTAGGGGTGTGAGCTTGCCCTCTGGTCGTGTCCTTGGACCACAGTGCAGTGCGTGGGGCTTCGGTGGCCCTTACGCCGTGCGTGGTGAGCTCCTAACCCTGTCGTGTGCTGGCAGGAGCTCACTGATTCAAGGTGTGAGCTCAGGACTGGGGCCGCTGGGGGCTCAGGTGGCCAATGCCAATCCCCAGTGCCGTGGAAAGGGCATTTTCCAGGCTGCATCCTTAATGCCGGGTCAGAAGCGGCCTCCTGCTTCTGGCAGAGCG
This sequence comes from Panthera uncia, assembly GCF_023721935.1. Lineage (NCBI taxonomy): Eukaryota > Metazoa > Chordata > Mammalia > Carnivora > Felidae > Panthera > Panthera uncia. The sequence goes on along the minus strand of NC_064818.1, from coordinate 83,633,342 downwards.
AAGCAGGCCCTAGCATGCCAATGAAGGAGCACTGTTGTGGGGCACACCTGAGCGGGATCGGGGTCTGTGCCCCGTGTTCTGATGTGGTCTGAGAAGCCTACCAGAGCTCACCTGGACAGGCGCACAGAAAACGGGGCTCCGAGGGACCAGCTCCCTCACCGTAGGAAGCGGAGAGAGCCTGAGGCCCACAGAGGGAGCACGGTTCGCCCAAGGCCCACAGCCTTTAGGAAACATCAAATCCATAGTGCCTCTCAGGGCTCTTTGGGGAAGGAAAAGGCAAGAATGTAGGGCAGCCTGGCCAATGGGCAAAGGACTCATACTGTGCATTAAAATGGGGCTGAATGCTCCCATCCATCCGTTCACCACCTACCCAGTCATCACCCTCTAGACACCTGCCACATCCCAGGAGCTGCTCACAACCAGGTGTGTGTCCAACAGAGAATACGTAAGGCGGACAAGGCTCGTGCTCTCTCTCCTAAGCCTCCAGTGAATCTGACCTTATTCTAGGAAAAACAGACAAAATGGCGATCACAGCCACGACCACCGTCATGGGCTGAACGTGTCCCCCTGAAATTCGTGGGTTGAAGCCCGACCCTGCAGCCAGATGGTGTTTGGCGGTGGGGCCCTTGGGAGGTGAATACGGTTGGGTGAGGTCATGAGGGTGGGTTCTCTCCATGGGGTGAGTGCTCTTCGAAGGAGAGACACAGGAAGGGTGGTCTCCGTGTGCTGTGTGAGGACACTATGCCAGGGTGGCCTCTGGAAGCCGGGGGGAGGGCCCTCACCAGGAGCTGGCCACGCTGACGCCTTCCGGCCTGGGCAGCTGTGAGAACATGAACTTCCGTGGTTTAAAGCCACCAGTCCGCGGCCCACGGTATTTAGTTGCGGTAGCCCGAGGTCAACTAAGACAACCACCATCAGCAAACGGGACAGAATGTGAAGGATTTCCGTTTCCTAGAGCAAAAAATAGCGGTTGGCCAGCCTTTGTTTGACAAGGGTGACTATGCATCTAAGTTTTAAATCAGATTTCAAAAAGCATCAAAGAGACAAAGCCAAGCTTTTATCTAGTTAGCAAGCGTTCTTGAAAGTAATTTGCTGACGTAAAAGCACGGCACTCAGCGGCCCCAGTGTTTGTGGCCCTGTCTTGTTGTGAAGGTCCCTGGGCTTCGTTTCAGCTCCCGTGTGACTTGTAGCCATCTTCAGATGCAATGAACGCTTTCTTGATTAATACCTTCATAGAGGAGTGATTTCTACATGAGAACAAGGGGGGCTGGGTTCTGACGCCTCTTTGATCAAGGAGACAGCCGCTAACAGTGACCATCCCCCCAAGTTCCTTGACACTGTGATTAACAGTGACTATCCCCCCGAGTTCCTTGGCGCCGTGAGAAGATCTCTGGCCAAGAGCGTGAGATCCACTCAGCAGATCTGGACCAGGGGCTGGAAGGGACCACAGAGCTCGCTTGGTACCGTATGTCATTGTAGCCAAGAGGAAAGCGAGGTTTGGGGAGAGAGGGGATGCCACTCCTCCCTCCTGGAACTGCCCAGGGTAGGACAGGGTGCTCAGTGGGGAGGCTGCACGTGCTGTGCGGGACAAAGCCTCACGCCCTCTGGGAAGCACCAAGGCTTCAGGAGCACATCAGCAGCCAGTTTGTTGCAGCCTTTTCTGGAACCTCTGTAGACCATTCTGGGGTCCTGCCTCTCTGACATCGGCCGCCCCGAGACCGCCTCCAGGGTCCTGCCTTGGTGACGTCGGCCGCCCCAAGGAAGCAGTGCTCGTGGGTGTTGCTGCTGACGCACAAACGCCGGCCCCAAGGATGAAGCGGCAGCAGGCAGTGTGGACGGCGTGGGGGCCGAGGGTGGACTCCCTGCTCTGCCCCCTGGTTGAAACCATTCTGAGGAGTCATCGAAGACCTTTGAGTTTCTCTGCATTTCGAGCTCAGAATGATGATCTTCTGTAACACCTTCCGTCTTGTAAGCTCAACGCTAACGATGTTGACTTTGGAAGCCTGAGCATGTTTTTGCGTGAACGCCATTTTTCATTTCTCCAGGGTAAATGTCCAGGATTGCAGTTGAAGGTTAGCTGAATAAGAAACTGCTGTTCCGTTCTTACCCCTGCCCGTCACGCGTGCGGCTCCGGTCTCTCTGCGCCCCTGCCAGCATGCGGCGGTGTCCCCACGTGTACTTTAGACACATTGACGCACCGGGCCCGTGGGGCGCACTGACACTGGACGTCTCTCGTGTGGTCCCCTGGTCCCCTGGGCTGCGCCCCATCGGAAGCTAACTCTCCGTGTCCGTGGTCCAGCCTGTGCTCAGATGATCTGCTTTTCCACGGTTGAGTTCTGCGAGCTCAGTGCATTCAGATACTCCTCATGTATTGGGGGTGCCGTTCACAAGTATTTTCTCCTCGTCTCGGGCTTGTCTCATCATCTTGACTCTTTCTCAGAGCAAACACTTCTAATTTTGATGCAGACGTACCCATTTTTTTCTCTCATGGTCCGTGCCTTTGATGTCGAGTCTAAGAACTCTTTGGCTAGACTGAGTTCCTGGAGATTTCCCCCTGCATTTACTCTAAAAGTTTTATGGTTTTATATTTTAGATTGAAGTCCATGATCCGTTTTAGTTAAATTTTGTATAAGGCGTGCGGCTTCAGTCAAAGCTCATTTTTTTTTTTTTTTTGACTATGGATGTCCAATTATTCCAGCAGCATCGATGGAAAAGGCCATCTTTCCTCTGTTGAGTTGCTTCTGCGCTTTTGCCAAAGGTCAGTTGAACGGTTTTTGTGGCTGTGTTTGTGGGTTTCCCATTCGGAGCCGTTGGCGGATGCATCGTGCCCCTTCCAACACCACTGCCCCCCACCCCCCACCCCCGGGGACACTTTGACTTACCGATCGGGTGCTTGCGCTGGCTGATTTCTGCTGTGGACTCAGCCCTCCAGGCTGGAAACCAACCTCACTTAGTCATGATGTGTGATTCCTTTTACACATTATTGATTTGTTTCATACGTATTTTGACAATTTTTACATGTAAGTCGATGAGACGCTGGTTTGTGTTTTATGTGTGTTTTTGGTATTACTTTACCTGGTTTTCGTATCAGGGTAGCAGCGTCACAGAATGGACTGGAAAGTGTCCCATCCTGTACTCTTTCCTGGAAGAGATTAGGTAGACTTTGTGTTAATTCTTTTTTAAACATTTGGCAGAATTCTCCAGGGACACCGTCTGACATTGGAGGTTTTTTGTTTTACCTTTGGAAGTTTGCCAAGTTATAATTTCCATTTCCTTGATAGTCATAGGGCTCTTCAAATGACCGATTATTTTCTCGGGTGAATTGTGGTAGTTTGTGTTTTTGAGGGGTTGGTCCACGTCCTAGAATCTGTCCAGCTTTTCCCCGTGAAGTTATTAGTGGTGCCTGTTTGTTGCCTCCAGGGTCTGCGGTGATCCCTGCTTCATTCCTGATGTTGGCCATCGGGGTCTTTCCATTTTCTTTTTTCTTTGTTCGTTTGGTTAACGGTTGGACAATTTCACCAGTCTTTTCAGTGAACCTGCCCTGCGTTCCCTTCATTTTCTGTTACTGTTTTTGATTTCATTAATTTCTGCTCTTACCTTGACTCTTTCATTCTTTCTCTTTGCTTTTGGTTTATTGTGATCGTCTTTGGGGTTCTTGAGCTGGGAGCTTCCCTCATTGATGTGAGACTCTTTTTTTTTTCTTTATATCTGTACCTTCAGAACCATAAATTTTCCTCTCACAGCTGGTCTATGACGTGTCAGAAATTTCATTGTGTGTGTTTTTATTCTGTTCAGTTAAATATATTTTCTGATTTCCCATGAGACTTCCTCTTGGATTCACAGATTATCAAGAAGTGTGTTTGTTTTTTAATTGTTTGGAGATTTTCCTGCTATCTTTTGGCTGATTTCTAGTTTCTTCCGTGTGGTCAGAGAACACACTTTATGTGATTTCAGTTCTTCTGAACGTGCTGAAGTCAGTTTCACGGCCCAGGACGTGGCTGTCTCGGCGTGTGTTCCGTGGCGCTTGGAAGGAACACGTTCTGTGGTTCTCACTTGGGCTGGTCCGGAAGGTCATTAAGTCCTGCTGGTTAATTGTACCATTGAGTCTTTCTGTGTTCTTGACTTTCTGTCAGTGGTTGTCTCCGTTGTTGAGACAGGAGTGTTGACGTCTCCATCTGTATTTGTGGGTTTTTCTGTTCCTCCTTTCTGTCTCATTGGTGTTTCCTCTACCGGAATGCAGCTTGTAATTTGGGGCATATATGTTTAGGAGTGCTGTGCCTTCCTGGCGGACTTCCCCTTTCATCGTTGCATAACGTCTCTGTCTTCCTCCGGAGGTTTTCTTGGTCCCAAAGTCTACCTTACCTGGTACTACGAAGGCTGACTCTTATGGCCTTCCCTTTGATTAATATTTACCAAATATATCTTTTCTCGTTCCCTTTTCTTAAACCTGCATACGCTTCTATATTTTGTGTGGGTTTCTTGTAAACAGTGTCTAGTTGGATCCTGTTTTTCAATCCACTCTGCCAATCTTTGCTCTTTAATTGGTGCATTTAGACCATTTCCTGTTAATGTAACTACGTGTATCTTACATCTGCCATTTTGTTATTTGCTTTCTGTTTGTTATTTCAGTTTTTCATTGTGTTCTCTATTCCCTCCCTTCCTCTGGGTTACTTGACCTTTTTTTTTCCCCCCTCCAGATTCCATTTTGACTTATTCATAGTGCTTTTGAGTGTATGTTTGCACAGGTGACAAAGGCTCTCTCTGCGACCACCCGGGAGGGTGGGCACAGCGTCATGGGGGCGGGAGTCTGGGCTCCGCACTGGCCTCTGCTGGTGTGGGTGGATGCGAGTCCACCATTTTTCTGTGATGTCTGACTGGAGCAGAGGGACGGGTTATTGTTTGAAATTTGTTTCTCGCTGGGTTGATGCTTTTCTGGTCCTTGTCAAGAGAGACCAGGCTTTCCTGGAGCTTTTGCGTGTGTGTGTCCACTGGTGTTTCCGCTTGCCAGGTCCCTCAGCCCCTGGTCTGTGACGTGCGAGGTGGAAGGAAAACCCAAGTGGCTCACCGCTGTGTCCCCCCGGGTCCTGTGGCCCACAGCTGGTGCTCTCCACCTTTCAGGATCCGCTCAGGCAGGTTCTCGCACGGTGTGCAGGGTTTTAGTTGTGCTTTGGGAGAGGAGCAGGGAAAGTACGTCTGCTCCGTGGTCCTGGGAGTCCTGGTCGGTGGTGTTTTAATTCACTAAAACTGTGGCACTTGCCTACCCAGCAACAGAAGACTGGTATCATACGTATTTTTTCTGAGATATTTTATTGTAATCTTGATTTTATTTGGAACTGGAAAGTAGCAATATTATGTTTTGGAGAAATGATGTTTCCTGCAAAAGATTCTGTTGTCTACATAAAAAGGACAACACCACGCGGACATCTGGTGATCAGGACGGCTCTTCAGAGGGAACTCGCTCCCCTGGGTGCCAAGAACACACTACAGCCACATGCTCGTAAGGAGCCAGCCCAGGTGAGGAGCGCACTTCGCCGAATGGGATTCTGGGGGAGTCCCAGCACTGGCGGAGGCTGGGGACACGATGCCCCGTGGGGCCGGGAGCACGCGGTCGCTGAAACAAGAACCACCTCTCCCGTGGGGTCTGCTGACGGATTCCCACCCGTCCAGGGCAACTGTGGTGCACCGTCCAGCCAAGGAGGCGACCCCCCCAACCCTGGCTGGGTCCGCCTCTAAGCCCGCGATGCGCCCCTGCGCACCTGACCCACACGTCATTCCCCAGCACGTGCTTTACTTTGCTGCTCAGCCAGAGAGTGCACAGCTGATAAACACCACCAGCTATCAAGCGTGTTAACTGCAGAGCCATCCCTTAAGATGATTTGCAGAGTCGTACCTCTTGTCGTAACGGGCTGTGTGGACACAAGGAGGGCTTCCTGAACCTCCCGGCCGCTCACGGGCTCACCTGTCTGCGCATTTGCTCTGAGCACCTACGGGCAGCCGAGCATGGGGGGGGGGGGCGACTGGGTGGGGAGGGAGGAGGGAGAGGGACACGATGGGAGCCAAACACGGCTCCAGCTTCCAGGCACAGGTTGTGGGCTTGGGAGGGACGAAGCGGGAGAGATCCGGACAGGAGGCAGGAACTGTGTCTCCCGTCTTACTCGGAGTGTTGGGAAGCGAGCCCGGGCTTTGCCCCAAGGACGTCGGAGCGTCCAGCTGGCCTTCGTTCTCGGTGCTGGTCGCTGTGGGTCCCGCCGGGCCAGCGCCCGGTCTCACCTGCACCTTTGACGGAGCTGCGCCCGTCCGTCCTGCCTGCCCGCGGGGCTCCGTGACCAGCAGCGGGCTCGCTCTGAAGGAGCTCCCTCCCTGTGTTCTCTCCGTCTCCAGAGGAGGCACCCTCAGGATAAAGAAGCCCGTGATGTCGGCCTCATTGCGGGATTGGGGCCACGGTGCTCGTGCGGCTTAATTACAAGCACCCTCCCCGTTACACCGGCTCGTCACCATCCGGTGACTCGAAAAAATAAGTCTAATGAAGGCTTAGACACAGCCTGCCACAGCACGAGGGAACCTTAAAACGCCACCTCTGAAGCCTCCTCTAACTCTGGAAACATTGGGTGCCACTGGCCCCCAGGGTGTGACGACACAGCCTTTGTGGGAAGGGGCTGTGGACCCCAGGCGCCCCCTCCCCGCCGCTGGGTCCCAACCCAGCTCCGAAGAACTCACAGATTTAGGGTGACGCACTTAATCCGAGCCCCACCTTCCTTCCCTCCCTGGTTTTGTGTGGTTAGAAAATCACTCCCCTTCCTTGGGCTCACTGCGTGTGCACCTAGCTTTCTCTTGGTCCAGAGCTGCTCCACACACATGCCTTTCCTGCCTCCCTCTCCGTCCCTTTGGTTGCTGTGGGTATTCTACCTAAACACGGTCCTCAGCTTTGCTTGGCTCCTGTTCCTCATACTGTTTCTAGGCGTTGCCTCCTCCTCTGCCCCTGGGCCTTTGCATATGCTATTCCCTTTACCCAGAAAGCCTTTGGTCCTTGTCCATCCAGCCACTTCCTTAACCCTAGAGTCCAGCTGGGGACCCTTCCCCACCGCCTGGGCACCTCTCTCCTGTGCCTGACTTCCTGCTCCTGGACATTCTCGCCACATCCAGGGTTGCTCTGCTCAGCGCCCCCAGGGCCCTGCCCGGTGAGCGGTGGCCGCACAAACGATAGATGTGGCTCCCGGAGAGGACTGGAGGTATCTGTGAGCCACCTTGCTGTGTCCAAGGTGCCGCTGACACGTCACCGCCCAGTTACAGGGACATTCACGTGTTCTCCTGCTGGCAACAAAGATTACAGCATCGCTTCAATAAAATAAGGGCCAGACACACGATGAGTTTCAGAGACACTATAAAGGAAATCATGTATTAAAAAAAGGGAAGTAAGTTTTAGAAAGACACAACAGCCACTGGGGAAAAGCAGTGTTCTTAACAGACTGAGAAGTAATTGAACAGCAAATTATACCTTCCAGCTGGCACACGTACTTAGCGCTTGGAGCCCTAGACACAGACAGGGAGGTGTTTGCAGGAGAAAACAGCAGAAGCTACGGAAACACTTATCCCCGGGAATTGGACAGGAGGGACGGTAGAAGCAGGGTCCTCTGTTCGAGACGTGGACGGAAAGCGTCTCATCTGCAGGCCAGTGTCACCGTCTGTCCGAGAGCTGAATATTCATAGCAAATCTGTCTGCTTCAGCGGTGCCATTCTTTTCAGCCACACAAGCTAATTCCAGAGAAAGGTGTTCTGACTGAGCTAGAGACGGAGGTCTTGTCCAGCCCTGGGGGCGTCTTCTCCTGGGCACAGAAGACGCGGAGGGGGCCCACCCTGCCGAGGCCCCCGCCTCCCCATGCCCCCCCCCCCCCCCTCCCCCCCCCCTTCCACCCCCAGTCTTCTGCTCTTTGTCAGGTGCAAACCCCCAGGGGCTGGGACAGTTGTGGCTGGAGGCTTGGGCCCCTGCTGGAGGGACGGGCACCCCTGCTTCCTCACCCCGTGGGGGTCCCGCTCCATGACCGCGGGGCTCCTGTTCTGCTGTGGGGTGCCGCTGCCCAGCCAGGCCGACCCCGGGCTTTCCCTCTGCGGGCCGAGGCCACTGGTATCGTGGGAGTGCAGAAGGGAGCCATGTTTTACGGTGACATAAAGGAAACACTGAAACCGTTGCAGAACTTGAGGGATAAAAATGGACTTTTAAGAAAATGTGCTAAAACTAAAAGAAAAACGGAAACAGTATTTCCCACTTGGACGGAAAAGGAGCCACAAATAAACAGGAAAAAAACAACCAGGGTAGAGTCATATTCTCCGGGATCCCTTGGAAATGTTTTAAAGGCAAGTTAATGCCACCTTTTATTTTAAAATGATCAGTTTTTAGCGTTAAATTAAATGTCAACTTGCAAGAAAGATTCTGTAGTGCAAACGATCCTGCTATTTTGGGATAAGCGCAGGGCCCTTGTTTTAATTAAACCCCGAGACCCCGCCGAAGGGGGGGCTCCCTTTGCTCAGGGATCCCGTCAGCAGGTGCCCTGCATTCACAGGTAGAGGAAGACACGTTCATGGGGAGAGAATGGAATTAAATTGTCTCCCTGGGCTGCTTCGTGCTCCGAATTTATTAGCGCCGGCTAATCCTCTCTCCCCTGCGCCCCTGCCTCTGGCGAGCATCTAGTCCTCCATTGACTGGAGAGTTTCTAAGCACCGTCTGCAGGCAGAACACCTCCCCATCGTGCTCCGGGGCCGGTTTTCCACCACACACACTTCCCGGGAGACCCCTGCACGCTGACCTGCGCGGGCAGATGCGTCCAGGAACAGGCGCACGGCCGTGTGCATACTCACCGGCCATGGCGATGGCGACCTTGGCCACTGACCTACACCTCAAAGACGGGGCCGCGCGAACGTGGAGCTTTGCTACGGCTGCAGTCGCGAGTTTCTTCGACCATCACGGGAGCAAGGACAGTCCAGCTTTTACCAAACAATTATTTGCGGGCTTTCCTACCATCTACGAAGTTGGACAAACTCGACAGAGGGGGGAAGTGACAGGCACCAACAGGAAAGCGGAGCGGGAGAGCCGCCCGGTCACCTGTCCTTTGCTTGAAGCCCCACAGAAGGCCTCAGCGTGGGACAGCATGGCCCGGTCGTGCCTCTGGGATGTGGCACCTGCAGGCCCGGTGTCCAGGGCCGGCTTCTGCTCCAGGAGAGCCCACGGGCAGGCATCGGCTCATGACCGCAGCGAGGGTCGCGGACATCCGTGATGCTCCAACTGAGGCTGCAACACCTGGTGACCCCATGGATGCCCGAGGTGACAATAAGGCCCAACGGCCGGCTGAGAGCCAAGTGAGCACCCACAGCAGGGCCAGGGGGTGAGGTGTGGTCTCTGGGCCCTGCCTTGGTGATCAGGGGACCAGCAGAGGAGGAGGCCGGGCTGGGGGACGGCTCGGGCTGCCCCCTGGTGAGGGCAAGGCGGTCAGTCTCCCATCCACGCACCCACCAGGGCACACGGGTGGGCCACCACCTCGTCCTCCCCCAACATCCAGAACACAGAGGCCTCCCCAGGAGACATGTGACCATTCTTTTACAGATCCCAGGGGCTCCTGGAAAGACCGGTCGGTTCAAGCACAGGGGACATCTCCTGTGCGTTGTCTGTGTCCCGGGCGTGTGACACGTTACTCTCTTTGACTCAGGGATCAAAGGTGACCATGTTTTATTACCCTCAGTTGCAGATAAGGAAGTGAATAGTAGCTGAGCTCCATTGGACTCCACCGGTCTGATCCAAAGCCTCAGGACCGTGGGGCCTGGGCCAGATGCCCGCTCTCTCCAGAGCCGGGTTCACAGTGGGCATGAGGGTCAGCCCTGGGAGCGGATGCCAAGTCCACAGCCAGAGCTCATGGGCAGCTCTTGCCCCCGCTGTGGCTGCCCTCTCGCTTCTCCCCACCAGCTGGTTTGTAGGTGACGTTTCATGGCTCGCTCCCACGAGGGCTCCTGGGTCAATCTGGGTCTGCGATCCCACACCCCGGGACCACGATTCCTGCTGCACACATCAGAATTTCAGTCCTGAAATCACAGTCCTGAAATCACAGTCCTGACAAACGTTTTTAGGGAGCTGGGTAACTCTTCACTCAGCCTTGCTCAGAAGCAGTGAACGCACATAGGTGGCCACGAAGCCCAGCTTATCTGCATCAGTTTGCGGCCCTGGAAATGATCTCTGTTTCTTAAGGCTCCAGCTACCGGGGCCATGACAGTTTTTCTTTTCATTTGATATCGCGCCTTGAGAGTGGCTTGGGTTTCTGAGTCCACGGTTTGGGCACATCTTTGCAGTGAGGTTGTGTGTCCGTCCGATCGTTTTTCGGAGTCAGGGACAAGCCGCGGCCTTGTAGGAAGTGGGTGTACCACCAGTGCGCAGTGGGAAGGCCTTGGAGGGCAGGGGGAGGCCCAGCCGGAGCCTTGGGGGTCCCCCTGGGACGTTGTCACCAGAATGCTGGCATCCCGTTTACCAGTTCCAGCCGGAAAACAAGTTAACTTGCCTCCGCTCTGTTGTGTTGTCATTTCCGGGGGGAGAATGTTCCCATGCCAAGCCCTCTGCTGGCCTGTCCTCCCCTCCTCCCCTCCTCCTGCTCTTCCGTCTCCCTGCCCCCGCCCCCCTTCCCCCCCGCCCCCCGTCCTCCTGTCCTCTGTGGTCACCATAGAGCTGCTTTCACAGAGTCAAAGTCAGTGTTCAAGATTTGGAACTAAAAACGCCAGGAAATGGGAGCCCTGTAATAATCAGGAAACAGCAAGAAGCCGTGGGCCTTGTTTCCAAAGCTGGAATTTGTATCAGGCCAAGTTTGGAAGCCGCCCCCGAGACGCCGGGACTTTCTCTGGCTCTGAAGGAGCCTGATGCTCGCGCCTCATAAGTAGCCTGTCAAGCGCTCGCTGGGGAGCCCGAGAAGAATGAGACGGTTTATCTGCTCCTCACAGAAAACCGCTGTTACTAGAGGAGCGTCTCCTGTCACTTCCTGAGGAATAAAGACATTAAAGATGGTTGATACGTAAAATTATGTTTATGTTGTCTGTAAAAATGTGACAAGTGCGCCCATAAAGGCCGCGGGGAACCTGCCTTCTGCTAAGTGGACAGTGCAGAGCCTGGTCTGGAAAGGCCCCTGGCGCTCGGACCACGCTGCCCCGGAGACCCCCCCCATCCCTCTGGCCGGTCCCCCCCACAGGGCACGGGCGCGGCCCAGGGACCCCTGCTCACCCCTGATCCGGTCCCTCTCCCTCGGTGTCGGGGCGCCCGGGCCTCCCCACTGCCAGCCGGCAGCTCAGTTCTGGCTCTAGTTTCCTAACAGTCCAGTAGAAATGGGTGTCAGCGGCTTTGGGGATCAAAAGGAGGAAGGAGGGGGAGGTCGGATGCCAGCGAGCTCAGCACTGGGGGCCTGTGACACGGACACGTGGATTTGCGATGCAAATGAACTAGGAGACTGGGAGGGACCTGGCAGGGCTCTTGGCGATCAACACGCAAACGCCCACGGACTAGGAAGTGGCCTCCAGCTCCATTTTTGATGGGGGCCAACAGGGCACAGGGCACAGTGGCCTTCCTGATTCCGGCAGGGCACAAATCAGCCCACCGGAGCCTGGGATGCCCCAGACAGGCCTCGTGTGCTGTGGGCTGGAAGGCAGCGGCCGGTGGCACCACGGTCATCGCGACACATCGCTGGGCGTGGGGGTCACTGAGGGTCTCCGGAAGGTGGAGGGACAGTGTCTGCAGACCAGATCGGGAGCACCCCTGGGGACCAGTACAGCCTCAGGGGGACCTGCTGCGGCTGGCTCCCTGGACGGCCCCCAACCAGGGGGCCGGTGGCCTGGCTGGGGGGTGGCCTGGGCAGGACCTGAAATCCTTGCTGATGAGGTTTGGGGGTATTGTGGGGCTGTGGAGTCGGCGGCCAAGAAAGAATCCCTGAAGACGTCTTTGGTGCAAAAAAGTGATCTTATTAAAGCACGGGGACAGGACCCACCCGTGGGCAGGAAGAGCTGCCCTGGGGTCGTGACAGGTGACTCATTATATCCCCTCAGGCTCGAAGGGGTCAGGGATAGAGTAAGTCCCTAAGGAAAATTGGAAGCAAGGTTTCCAGGACCTTGAGGGGCTGGCTGTTGCTAGGGAAGCGCCACTTACTACCGTTTAATGAAACCTCAGTCACGAGACCCTCCAGATGTATGTCGGGGGCCATCAGCTTGGGGGTGTGATCGCCAGCATGTACTTGGGGGAGTTGACATCAAGGAAGTAGACGTGCAGGATCCTGGGGGTTGGGATGACGTTGAGCTAAGACTCTCTTTTGCCCCAGCAAAGTGTCGTCATCGAGGCAGCTGAGGTCCTAGAGGGAGGTCACTCTGCCGGTCTCAAGGACTTGTGGATGGGCGGTGGCAGTAAGGGAATTTAACTTTTCGTTTGCCTGACTTTCCCACATCGGCATGGCCAGCACTTAAACCCCTTTCCTTTGTTCTCGGGCGGCCAGGAGTGTCTGAGGAATGTCACACGTATTCCCCTGGGGGGGGGGTGCTGCTGTTTGCCTGTACTCTGCCCTCTATTGTCCCTCGTCACCTGCTACTCCATTTCGTCGCTGGGACTGTAGCAGCTGGGCCGGCCCGCTCATCTCATGGTCACCATCACGCGGTTCCGGAGGCCGGGCCCCTCGAGGCTGCCTCCCTTCGGACGGCCGGGGCCGGGAGCGCTGTGCAGAGGGAGGCAGGGCCACGTGCGGCCCGGGAGGCCCGTGGGGGCTGGGCTGCCCTCAGTCCCCCTGCACCAGACTCCCCGTAGCGGAGGCCAGGACAGGAGCGGCCCCGGGTGCGTGTGTCGCCCACTGGAATCCCTTCTGGCTCCTGACTTCGTCCACCTTTGGAGGGGAAGCGGGATCCCAAAGCCCCTCGCGGCCGAGCTGTGCGAAAGGAGCCACGTTAGCCTGTTTCCTGCTCTTTTCCCCTTCTCTGTGGGGTCACGGCGTGGGGGCGGGGATTTACTGACCTTTTCCGCGAACTAGTCCTTGCATAAAACAATATTTAAATACCAATCCGAGATTTGCAATGACAACTAGCAAAGCTAATTAAGGGTAATCAGGAAGCCCTTTATTACGCACAGAGACATCACGGGGAGCTTCTAAGATAGGAACATAATGAAAGATCAATATGGCTAGTGGACAAAACTCAATGTGACAAATCAACAGGGACTCGCTTGAAAGTGGAATATTTTACACTTGTAAGGTGAATTAATCTCCGTGTCAGTGAGGAAAAACAATTACAAAATGGAAATTAGCCACATGTTCCCGCAGGACATGTGAGAAAACGGACATGAGGAGCAGTGGCCAGCGCTGGTGGGACCGTCAGCAGGGGGGGGGCCCGAAATGTTCTAATTCCCACAAAGCCCCTGGGCAAGGGCGGGGCCGCCACATTGGCCACTATTTCAGGTCCTAACAGATGTACCGGGAAGTTAGAACCCCGCCTGCTGTCTCCCACAGGGGATGGGTAATTAATGTTCACTTAGAAATTTCAAATGTATGGGGGCGCCAGGGTGGCTCAGTCGGTTAAGCGTCCGACTCTTGATCTCACGGTTCGTGAGTTCGAGCCCCGCGTTGGGCTCTGTGCTGACAGCATGGAGCCTGTTTGGGATTCTCTCTCGCCCTTTCTCTCTGTCTCTCTCTCTGTCTCTCTCTCTCAAAGTAGATAAGTAAACTTAAAAAAAAAAAAAGAAATTTCATATGTGTGTCTTTGCCGCGTAATATCCAGAGCGGCATGGAGATTTGGGCTGCCTGACACGCGGAGCTGAGTTTTCTGTTGGTTTATAGCTTAGCATTACTTAGCATCGTATTAATATTCTGAATATGAACCCCAGGTACATGCAATGAGGGGAAGCAATGACCCCGAAGACCAGGAATGCACACAGGTAGTGCACAGAGCTCAGTGTTAAAGTCCGAGCAGAGAGCTTCACGCGCACGCAGCATGGTTGACCGACCTAAGGAGGCTGTTGTGACGTCGGCCAGAAGAGGCCCATTTGGGGGAACATGGCTTAAACCTGCAGCAGGTACAGGTAACGGGGGCTCCTCGTCCCCAAGGGAGGAGCGGCGACCAAGACGGGTGCAGAGATTTGGGTGTGCTGCTTAGTCCAGCCCATTGGACAAGGACAGGCATCTCGGTGTGTCCTGGGAATTGTGGGGGAGGGGGCAGCTGATTTCGCTAGCGGTTTGGGGGCTTCCGCCGGGGGTGGGGTGCTCCGGAAGCACACAACATGAACGGCTAGCGGGGACTTGGGTCTGGGAGGGCTTCCTGGAAGAAGCGGCACCTAGGATGAGACCTGGGGTCCAGAAGGTAGCGAGTGAGGCGGAAAGAGGGAGAGGAGGGAGAGTCTGCCGGGCCCAGAGTGGGGAGCCCGCCTCCCTGAGGGAAGACACAGAGCTGGCTCGCACCGGGGAAGTCGAGGCAGACAGGGGAGTCTCCCGCATGGAGGCCTCGGGTGCTGGGGAGACGGGGCGAGCTGTCTGCGGCCCCCGAGGCGGGGCTCTCCTGCGCCCCAGATGCTGCGGCCCCTGGCGGGCGTCCACCTGTCGTTGGTCTAGATTGCTTCCTGGAATTTGGAAACAAAGGAAAACAACCACCCTTGAGGTTATGTTCTAAGCCTCTTGGGTCAGGAGAGAGACGGCGCTCGCTCAGCCGCTGAGTGCCCAGTTTGAGGGCGTGTGGCCAGCTCTCAGGGGTGGACGTCAGGAGGCAGAATCACAGGGACGCGTCCGGTGACCAGGCGACCAGGGAGAACGCGGCCCGGGCTCCTCCCTCAGGCGGGAACGTTCACACACAGCGTTGAGGGGTCACAGGAGGTGAGCACAGTGATGGAGAAGGGCTGTCGGGGTCTGTGGGAAACAGCTGGGGCTCCACCCGATGCCCTGGGGGCAGGGAGGGGTGGTGGTGATCCGTGCCCCGCGCTGTCTGGGCAGGTGGGTGTCCCACTCAGTGTACCCCCGAACGGCAGGTAGGAGGGGGTGGTGTGGGCTGTACCTTACAGGTGGGTCTCAGAGGCCGAGCGAGGGAGGGCTGTATCCAGAGATGGGATTCCGTCCTGCCTGGGGCCTCCCTCCCTGTGGGGGGTTCCAGGGCCCCAGGAAGGCCCAGGGCTACCTTCAGGGATGAAGAATGAGTCTGTGGAACGGTCTGGGAAGTGCCTGGGGTGGGGTGCAGACAGGAGGGGGTGGGGGGAGCCTGCCTCCCTGGGGGGGGCGCTGCCCTCGGCAAGCTCTGTGAGACCCCCGAAGCAGTGAGGACCCGCGGTGGGTGGGCTGGGCACCTTCTGAGAGGTTTCCATACGAATGACGGTGTCAACCAAGTCAGACGGCGTCCTGTGCTTTCGCCACGTGATAGAACAAATGTTCAACGTCTCAGGTGGAGGGCTGCAGGGTCCGGGAGAGAGACGGAGGCCTGGTGCACACAGCCCCCCACCCCACTCCCCCACCCCAGAACTCGCAGTGAGCCCCGCTCGCCACACAGGAGAGGGAGGGACCTTTCAGAACAGGCGGACCCGAGAGGCCGCTGCCCGAGCCTGGGTCAGGGCCAGTGCGTTTCGAAGCCAGCCACCAGCTGATGAACTTGGGGAGCGTCGTTCATTGTTTCAGTTTATTTAGTGACAGCTGAGAATGGGATGCCAGAGGAAAGCCACCTGTGTCCTGTAACGCAGCGGGTGTGTGGCAGGCAGCAAGGGCAGAGGGCAGGGTCCGTGGGGGCAGACGAGTCCTCCTCCCAAGGGCTTGTAGGGAAACCTCAAAGTCCTGCCTCAGGCAGCCCGGGCTCACTTGGCCACACGACCATTTTTAGCATCAGACCCTGAAGTCCTGCTGCGGGGCCCAAAGCCACCCCCCCACCACCACCGGGGCCCCACTGGCTCTGGATCCCCCGAAGCAAGGTATTCATCTCTCTTCCGTGGGTTTTCTCCGCGAAGGTTGGAGCGCTGCCAGGGTTTACACGCTGCAAAGAAGAGGTTTCATTGATTTCAGGAGTGTGCTGAATCTTTCTAAGCTCATGCATAATAAATGTCCTTTGATTTTTTTCCCCCCAAAGTTACAGGTGGAGTTGCTGTGAGGTGTCTAAATATAGTAAGAGATGCGCTCTTGAAATAGTGGACCCAGAGCCCGAGGGCAGAGTGAGGTCCCAGTTCTGTTGGATGAGGGGGGCGGGGCTTCTTATGGCCCCAGGGGCAGCCTGTGACCTTTCCCCTCGCTGTGCCTTCAGCCTCTGGGGCTCCCGAGTCCCCTCCCAGCGGCCCCCTTTCCACTTTTTCACTGGTAGCTTTGCCAAAGGCAACTGCGCATCTGAACGCGGGTGGCGGGTGTGACGTCAGCCACACGGGGCGAGTTGCCCGTGTGCTCAGCTCTGCGGCTGTCTTCAACTTCAAGATTTTTAGAGCTAGCTTTTGATTTCCTGTTTGTTTTGGTCTTATAAATCCTGTTGTGCAAACCTACCTCATTAATCCCGGCGACGCCCGTGTGGACACGGACCACAGGTGCAGCCACCCGCTCCCACTTTCCTGGCACCAGTTGGTCCCCGGGGTTGTATTTGGTCCAAGCTCAGCGAAGAGAGAGGCATTCAGCTCAGCCGGACTCTCTTCCTTGGACCTCGCTGTGTGTCCTCCGCCTGCAGGTGGGTCGCTCGAGTGGTCTGGGCCGACTGCCCCAGCCGGACTCCCCCCACCCCCCCAGGAGCAGCTCCCTTCTTCTGTGAACCCGCGGCCGCTGTGCCTTTGATCCTCACAGCGTCTGAGAGTTAGGGGAGCAGAGGTCAGTCGCTCAGCCGGGGAGCGGGGAAGGACGACCAGCCCGTGCACACGGGGGCACCTGCCCCCTGGGCCGGCCTCAGATGGCCCCGTGGGCTGGACAGCGGGCGAGGGGAGGCCAGGACGGAGAAGGCCGGGTCCCGCTTTGTCGCTGAGGGCTTGTCGCGGACCCGGCTGACTTGAGCACGCCACACCAAAGGAAATTTCTGCAGAGCATCCTCTTGCGTTACTCTGAACACATCTTGTCCAAAGATGTTCAACAGTGTTGTTTATCGTGTTTTCAAAGCGTTGCAAGCAACCCACGTGTCCAAAAACAGAATCGAGTAAGTAAATTATCGTGTATCAGTAACGCGGGACAGCGTATAGCCTCTCAGAAAGACAATGCAGGTGTATTTTCGTTTCCTGTTTCCACAGCTGGTGAGAGCTGCAGAGGAGGCCGGGTTATCGGATTATTGTTTTTACTTCTTCGCTTCCTCTTTCTGCCCTGTGACCTCGCAGCCTCTGGGTCGGGGGGCTCACGCCCACTTGTTGACCAGGTCTTGGCCACCTTAGCCATGGGCCTCAGCCAGCGGGGGGTGAGCAGACGTAACACAGAACGTGCCTCAGGGCTCTGCCAGGCACGAGCCAGGCCCGCTCATCTGGACCAGAACAGGGACCGCGCCCCGCAGGGCCCGTCCTGGGCAGCTGAGCACAGGGGACCCGCAGAGCCCAGCGCTTGAGAATAAGGCCATGGGTAGTTTGAGACTGTTCCCTGTGCATTAACCAGCTGGCTCAGACAGGAAATTTCACAACTGTTTGCATCGTGTGATCCTGTTTGTGGGGAGAGCCGCTATTATGCACGTGAACGTTCCTGCCCATGTTTACACTGGCATGGAATTCTGGAAAGATAAACAATTAGCGTTTCTCTTTTGGTGGTAGGGTTAGGAAGCTTCTCTATTTGTTGTTTAATGCTGCTCTGTATTCACAAACATATAATTTGTACACACATTTTTTTTTAAAAAACACATTTTTTTTTTTTTTTAGGTGAGAAAGGATCAACTCTCTTTTATCACTGCAAATATCTCTGCAATCATAATAGTAAAATTTAAAATCTGCATCAGGCCGAACTTCCTAGAAGAGTCTCTGAAGAGGGTGGAGGCCATGTCTGTTTTACTTCCTCGGCCACAGCACACAGAAGCGCTCACTAGCTGCCCACTGATTGAATCAGACTACTCGCATAGTGCCACCTCGCCCCTCTGCCCCAAATAAGATTTTCAAAAATGATCCAGCTGATAGGATTTTGTGCAAAATTCGTATTTCTTGTTAGCCATCTGCAGTTCCAAGCTGGGCCAGTGAACAAACACTGATTGACTCCCAAAATGCAAGAGTCAGATGCTTTTCTTCTGTCCACGGATGCTGAGATCTCTTCCTTCTTTGCTTGTTTCTGCTTGTTGACGTTGGATCCGGAGGTGGAGACTGTGTTCCTAATCACTTATCTTACGAGCGCGGGACCACAGGGGCCCCGGTGGAAACGGCGTCTTTCTGTTACAGTTGCCGCACGCGTCCAGGGCTGTGGGCTGGAAGGGGCTGGGGCCCGTGGACAAGCCGCAGAGCGCTCTGGGACAGCTCTGTGACCCTCTCCTGTGCACAGATCCACACAGCAGGCCTCTTGGATGTAATAAGCCAAACGTAATTCTTGTGAGTGGTGCGCGATGGTGGGAGGCTCAAGCATTGCACGTGTTTCAGTTTTTCTGTGCAAATTCCGTGTTTTGGATTGTATGATTTTGGAGAGTGTATCTTTCCTCCATGGGGACGTAATGTGTAGAAATGTATGGTTCTCTTCTATATAAGGAATAAGCCTTTGTGGCTCATGTAAGTAGCTATAGACCTTTTGAGGAAATCTACAAAGATGTGCACAGTCACCGTCTCCAGAGCTGGGAGGAGATTTTGCTGATTCCAGCAGCAAACGCTGGCAGGGCCGCGATTCTCCAGGAGCTGGCTCAGAGCTCCCTGGTCAGCAGTCTCCGGGAGTCTTCCAGAAGGCTCTGTGGGCTGTGTTTGGCTGCCCTCCAGGCAGGGAGTTTTCCATTTGAACTGCTAATAGCTTTCTTTGAAAACCAACACATCAGTCCATTCTGATCTGACCCAAAAGACTCCTGAGCAGTTGTGTGTGGCCGGGGGGCAGGTCTGGCTTTGAGGAAATAGGGTGTCTGTTTGCACGGGCTTAACATACAGATAGACCTTCTCTCCCCTCCCCGTGCGCGTGGATACCGAGCTGCCGACTGACTGACAGATCAAAGACAAGCTTTCTCGAAAGTGGATGTAGTGAACGTTGTTCCTTCTGTTCCCTGCCCATGTATTGTTACCGACCTCCTTACCGGGCTCGTTAAAATTGATCTCGGCGTGCACGTGCTAAAACACACTCTTCTTGTTACTAAGTCCCAGGGAAATGATTTTTTCTTCGTGAAGTTCCCATGGGCCCACGACCATGGTGTTGTCTGTGGGATCTCTGGTCCGGGCTCACAGGCCGCCTTCCGTCCCGGGCACCCTGCCCTCTGGGAGGCAGCCGTTGATTGAAGGGGTCCACGTGGGTGATCGTGCTGTTGATCTCACCCAGGTTGTGACTTTGTCCAAGATGATCGGCCGCTCCTGTCGGAAACCGCTTGATCTGTTGTTTGGGGTAATTTTGGACAACCAAGCAGTGACGCCAGGTTCCTGTGGGACCACGTTCCACTTCCCAGTCAGTCGGCCAGACCTGGGGAAGGGTTGATTCAGTTGGCCTCCACTTTAGGACAAACAACCTGAGACTCTAGTACCTTTTGGCCTGAAGGGTCCAGATGCCCACAGAACCCGATGAATTAGTGAGGCGAGCGGCCCCGCTCCAGCTGGGGGTGATAAGTCCTTGCTGTGGGTGTGCCGTGAGCCCAGAGCTGCAGATGGCCTGGGAGGGAGGTGGGTTGGAGGCTGAGAGAGGAGGCCGGCCTCTACTTTCTCTGCCTCCTGTAGGGTCTGTAAGGGACGGGACCTGCCGGCTGACGCCACCCCTGCGGCCTCCCTCTGGCTCCAGGGTCACCTTTGGCTCAATGATGGAGAATCTGTCATCTATTCTGCCTTGGCTGGTCCACCCAGGGGGCTGGGCCCGGACGGCCTCCCTTCCAGAACGAACTGCCCTGGAGCTCTGCTGGCTCTGCGTCGCGGCCTCAGGGCTGACTCAGCGGCCTCTGCGGCGTTCGGCAGGGACAGGCCTTGCCCGGCGGGTCAGGGGCCTCTGATCCCGTGAACGGCGCTGCACTTGGGCACAGGCTCACTCCTGGCTTGGGTTTCTCCCTTCAATGAGCCAGAATCAACACAACGCTATTCATGTAAGACTCAACACGGGGGCAAGTCACTGGCAATCTTGCGGGTCCCGATAGAACTCCCTTCGGCACATCAGCGGAGCCACTTTTGTAGGATCTGTACGCGTGAGATTTGGACGGAGCCCTGCTGGCTCGCCTTCTGGAGCGACTGATTCGCACCCCTTCACCGACTCACAAACCTCTCCCGGGGGGTGCGTGAGGGCGAGCCTCTCCGGCCTCGCGGGATGGCTTGGCTGCTTTCAGAGCGAGGCATTTTGATGACATCTCCCCCAGTGCACGGGCTGCTCACTACTGGACAGCTGTCTCCTACGTGTGTTCAAGGTTTTAATGTATCTTTCTTTAGCGATTTACATCTTCATAAGAACAAAAAGGTACAGGCTCGCACAATTGTGTTGGGATTAATTGAAGGCTGGGTCCGCGTGCAAAGCCTTTCCTAATTTCGAGGGGAAGAGTAACGCTTTGCTGTGATTAAATGTGCACGTGCTTTTGGTACGTCAGAGGACAGTGACGCTACACACACAGACAATGCCAGCAAGGGAAGAGTTCAACTTTGTTTGGACTACGAGCTCTGAGTAAGTGTCTCAAACCAACTTCAAGAATGGGAGGCAGAGGTCGGTCCGTAAACTCTGGGCCAGTAGCATCGTCCCCCAGCCCGGGCCGCGTTCTGGGGGGGTCATGTGGAGCCTGGGGGCTCACGGGAGGAGGGACAGCGACCCTGAGGGCCGGCCTGGTTCACACCGCAGTCTCGCAGGGCCTCGAAACCGGGTTCAGCAGGGTTTTTGATGAGGCCTCTCGTTGCATCCCTGGCGAATGAAAGAGAAAACGTCAGGCTGGAGATCGGAACCCGGGCTGCAGATGCCAGGCAGGGGGCCCCACTCGGGCCTTGGCGCTGTCTCGGTGTTGTGTGGGGGTGGGTACGCACGCCGCGGCTCCCATCCCACTCTCCACGGAGTCCGACCCCTCCCCACGCGCGAAGACCACCAACACGGAAACCCAGTGTGTCAGATTCTTGGGTGAAATGCGGCAGGAAGAGGCGCTGAAGCCCACGGTGGAGAGTGAGGCGAAGGTTGGAGCCGCGGGCAGAAGTGGCCCTGCAACGTTGAGGAGGGAGGGTGGGGAGAGCCCCCGACAGAATCTTCATTCCGGCGGCCATGTCCCTCGGGGGTTTGCGGGCACTCCTGGGGGGGGGGTGAACGGGCACAGCCTTTGGCAGGTGATCGGGTGACTGGTATCGGGGTGGCAAACACCCCGAGACCCATCGAGTCCCCCTTCAGGCCGTGAACGGGGTTGGATTCGGATATGGACCGTGTCCACCCGGGAGTGTTTAGGACAGTGAGAATGTGGGATCTGCCCCCCAACCCACCGAGAAGATGATTCAATGAGTTGCGCTGCATCCGCGGGGGGTGGGCCGGGTGGGAGACAGCGTGTGGTGGAAACACGGGGAAGGATCCCTAGTCCCACAGTGAGACTGTCAAGGTCTGCAGGCCTCCAGAGCGCTGGAGACGCACAGAGACTCGGCTTTGGACAATTTTCCACCTCTGACTTGGTTCTTTCGGGACCACTGGCTCATCCTCTGGGGTGGACGGGGAGCTTTCCCGAAGCCCGGGAGAGAACCATGCATCGGGCCTCCCTCAGCCCCGGGACCGCTGGCCGGTGGGCCGTGGGAGCCCCGTGGGGAGAAGCGTGCTTGCATCAGATGGACGTGGCCGCCTCGGCGGGAGTCCTTTCCGCGGACGGCCGCTCCGTCATCACGTTAGAAACCCTGGACACCACAGGCCGCCCTGCCAGCAAATAGACCCGTGACCTGGCCGCTGGGGGCGCTGGGGGACAGCCGTGGTCCCGCATCTGGACACCCTTCCCCACACGCCTCCTCTCTGGTTCCCAGTCCCCGTTCTCCCCGACCCACCACGGGCACGGAGGATGGTGCTGGAGCCCGATGTTCGCTGGGAAACCCTTCGCCTCTTGAGACAGATCGTCTCTAGCCTTGGCTCCAAACACCTGCTGGCCTTCCAGGGCAAAGGTCAAGCGTTCCGTCCGGTCGGTGACTCGCCCCGCGCGGTTCCCGTCCTGGTTCCCGCGCAGACGCGGGCCCCCGCACGGTTCTTCACCAAAAGAGGCTGTTATCTCAACAACTCACAGCTCTGAAAGACCTGATGCGTTTCCCAACAGGAGCAGATTTCTTTAACGTGCATCCGCGAAAAACTCAGCCTTGTGTTTCTGAGGGTAATTTCCCCCTTGGTCTGGGGTAAAATCTTGGCGGCAGGGGTGGGCGGTCAGGCCGTAGACACGCCGGACAGGGGGTCCGCCCGGCCCGCCGGGCCTCGGTGGCTCCACGACCGGTTCTTCCCCAGGTGCTTTGACGACACGTGATGATGTGGCAGTTCCGGGCGCGAACATCCCGTTCTCTGCGACCCCCCGTTCGGGCGGGAGAGCGCCTGAATGAGAGCGGGAGCCCCCGTCTCAAAGTTAGGCAAGCCAGATGGCGCCCCACAGTTCTGTGTTAGAAACTGTCTGCCGTCGAAACATATACTCTATGTGCCACCGAAACTCCCTGTTCCCAAAGCAAATTAAATACGTTGAGCGGTACAGGTTTCCCGCTGACCTCCCCCCACACCCCTCCCGGGTCTGCGGCAGGCCGGCCCCTCCCCCGAGCAAACTCAGGGTGCAGACGGTGTCCGCATGTGGCGTGGAGGCCACGCACCGCTCGCGAGACCCGCCGACGGCCGCGGCTGGGGGTCAAGGGAATCCGGGGTGGGGGGGTTCACAGGCTGACGGACGAGCCTCCCCCATCACCTCACGAGCACAAAAGGAGCCTGTGGGAGAGGAGGAGAGGAGACAAAGGAGAACATGGCCAGAGTGTGTGGGTGAGTAATGCATACATTTTCGTTTTTAGAGAAGCTACGGGTATTGTTTAAAAGTAAAATAACGTGATGTTGAGCACTGACATTTTAAATACTAACATTGATCAAAACGTTATTGTGTGCTTAAAAATAAAGTAACGTACCCTTAATATGTCACATTCAAAAATTTTTTAACGTTTATCTATTTTGAGAGACGGAGGCAGAGTGTGAGCGGGGGAGGGGCAGAGAGAGGGGGAGACACAGACTCCGAAACAGGCTCCAGGCTCCGAGCTGTCAGCACAGAGCCCGACGCGGGGCTCGAACTCGTGAACCTCGAGATCGTGACCTGAGTCCCAGTCGGATGCTTAACTGACTGAGCCATCCAGGAGCCCCTAACATGTGATTTTCAAATGATTTAATGTACCTCCGTGTTACTGCAAGAGCAGTGTGAACCAAGTGAGCGAACTCGGTCAGCTGAGAGCAGTCTCCCTGTGTTTGGGCATCCCCCTCCCGCCCGGGAATCCGCCTGTGTGGCTGTGGGCCTCTCAGCTTCTAAACAGCTGCTCGAGGGGGACGGACTGTAACGTGGCCCTGGGATCCCCACGACCTAGTGTGCGTGTCCCAGGAATCCCTCCTCCTGTGACACGCCCCCTGCTGGGGACACTCAGGGTGTTTCCAGGGTGCGTTCTGATGTTGTAAATGACCCCGTGGCAGAGCCTTTGAAGACATCTCCCGGAGGATGAGAATCTGGAAGCGGCCCCCTCCCCGGGATCTCTCTCCTTGGATCCCGAGACCTAGATGTGCTTTCACTTCACCGTCTGTCTGTCTGTCTGTGATTCCGTTTGCTTGTTGGCTCCCCAGGCTCCAGGGGCAGCGCTGACCCTCAGAACACTGTCCTGACCATCTGCTGCATCCGTGAAACACTCTTCAAGCATAAAGACGCAAATACGTTACTAGTACAGGTGTGGAAACAGATATTCCAGGCTCATCGTCACCGCAATAACACCAGAGTCCTTGTCCTGGCATCGAAGTAGATTTCAGAGAAAAAGAGGACTGCTGGGGATGAGGCGGCTCCTGTGGTGATGTTCCAGGGCTCATTCATCAAGAAGACACGACAGTCCCCAGCACTTATGTACCTAATGACAGAGCTTCAAAAGACACAGAGCGAACAAGGATGAACTTACAGAGAGAAGCTTCCATTCGCTAAACTTAGTTCAGAATCAATCATAACGCTGACGCTGAACGACGAGAGAAGAGACAAGACAGTATCGGAGGTGATGTTTGTGTCCCAGGTGAACAGTTCTTACGTCATCAGAAGCACGATGTGTGTAAGGAAAACATGAGAAATCTGGCTTCCTCAAAAGTAGCAGTTGCTACTGTTTGAAAGACACGGTGAAGTTAACAAACACTAGCAGACGGCGTTTGCAAGCTCCGTGGCTGGTAAGAGTTGTCTGCGGGATATAGAAAGGACTCCGGAAGCTCACATGAGAAAGTGAATAATCCACTAAAGAGGTGGGGGAGGTGCTTGGACACGGCACCAAGGGCAGTGGGGACCGGAGAGATGCTCAGGGTCACGTGTCATTCGGGGGATGCGGATCGAGACCGGAAAGAGATGACTGAAAACATGGCTGGGTGGTCTACGGGGAGGCACCGGCCGTCCCCAAGCTGGTGCCAGTGGGGGCGGAAAACGGCACAGCCGCTTGGCCAAGGGTCAAAGCCCCACGCGCCGAGTGATCCAGCCGCTGTGCTCGGGGTGCTTACACCCCGAGGAGGGTACGTTCAGGCAAGAACGTCTACGTGAATTGTCACGGGCGTGTCATTAGCGATACATCCAAACTGTAAAAAACTCGAAGCTCCACAGGTGGAAGGAAAAAAATGGTAGCAAATCTACCCACTGGAATATTACCCAGAAATAAAAGCAATGAATTATTGCTGATAATAAAACAAGACAGAAGAACCTCAGACTGAAAAGAAGCCAGTGGAAAAAATAGTGCCTGACGTATGATTTTATTTGTAGAAAACTCTGTAAGATGCAAATTGGTTTGTAGCAACGGATAGAAGGTCAGTGGGGCCTGGACGAGGAGGGGGTAAAGGGCAACCTATCGAATGCCAGCGATACGTCACTAAAAGTGCCAACAGCGAGAATTTGTGAGCCACCTGTTGTTGTGCCAAAGTACCAATGGAAGGTCACTTCCTGGTCCCGCTAGAGCTGGCCGCACTTCCCCGACGGGCTGCTTCTCTGGGCGGGAGGGACCCGAGGGCAGGGAGACGCGGGGCCCGGCTCGACCGGAGGGCAGGGCCCATGTGTAACGGCCCCGGGAAGGCCGCCCCGGTGCCCTGTTTGTGACGGGACCGCGGGGACAGCGCCGCCCGCCCACCGGCCGCCCGCTCTTGCTGCTTTGCAATCCAGCGTGAAAGCCGTCCTCACTCCGTGTCACCTTGCGGGTCACCGGGAAAAGCGGGAGGAAAACCAGGAAGGCCTGCGAGACACTTTAGGTAGAAATTGCTGCTGGTGATTTATGGTTTTAATTAAGAGCTATTTAAGCTTTAATTAAGAAGGTACATGAGCATTCAGTATTTAAGAAAAATGCCTTTGTGTTTGGGTCAATTGAATAACATAAAGTAAAATGAGATACATATTTCTAGTCAGAAGCGTCACATACGAAAGCAGTGAACGTAATTAAAAAGTAAATTTAAACTGATTTGGGCAGAAAGGCTTTCTAACGGGGGAAGCTGGCTGAGGGGAATATACTTCCCTCTGTCGCAATGTGGCTGGCTGTCTGGGCACAGAGACGGGCCCGCGAGGGTGTCATGGTGCTGGGGGTCCCGGGGCTCCTCGGCGTTCCCCAGGGGCAGTGTCCCTGATCTCTGCTGCACGGCCGCTTCCCCGCTGTGTGGTTTCCTTGGCATCTGTTTGCTCCCAGCGGCGGAGAGCATCAGTGAACGCTAGGTCAAAGTCTCACTCAGCGACACGCGAATCTACCACGCACGCGCTCAGGGGCGCGCGGGGTTCGCAAGGAGGAACAGAAGCCCGGAAGAGACTCACTCATCACGCCCTTGACCGCCGGCGAGTGCGTCAGAGCTCAAGACTCTGGCCCCGGGGGGTGCGGGCGCTTCGCTCTGGGGAGGGGTCAAGGGCACACTCCTGTTTGAGCTGCTGGCCCCAGGAATGTGAGGGGGCACCAGGGACGGCGGCCCCGGGACACAGGCTTGTTCCGAATGCTTACCCTCTGGAGCCACAGGCCGGTCGCAGGGGAGGGGGATGGGTGTCGTGCTCCTCTGCTACGGACAGCAGCTGCAAGGTGCCGGGCGCCCCCGGACCACAGAGCCCGGAGGTGCCACGAGTGATCCACGCAGAGCCCGGAGGTGCCACGAGTGACCCACGCAGGGGCAGCTCTATACCGCTTTGCTGGCCGGACCTCTGCACTCTGCGTCTCCCGGCCGTGTCCCTCGGTAAGCCCGGAGGTTCCTGGGAAGCCGCAGCTCCCTGAGCATCACTGCATCTTCGGTTGCTGGGCACTCGTTGGCAGAGTTCCCAGGACCGTTGGTAACAGCGCTGACCTGGCCTTCCTGGGCCGGACCTGCACAGACGTGCAGGCTTTTCACCTCCATGGCGTGACCTCTCGGTCCTCAGGACTACCTGCTGTGCCTTTTCTAAATCTCCGGGATGCCCCCTGGGGGGATGGTAGCGACCCCTCCGGTCTCCTTTGGCCTGCTCCGCTCCGATGTCTTCTCGGGAATTTAGTCTCTGCTGGGCTCTGGCCATTGGTAGACAGGACTTCCCCCGAGGCAGACGGTCGGCTCCCAATGACCCGCCATGTGCCTGGCTGACGAGGCCACTCGGTGGTCTCGCTGCGGGGAATCATATATTTGGAAATACGGATTTTTCAGGTTAGGCGAGCTGTTGCTTCATAAATGAGCAACACAAGTATTTATCAGACACGCAGGTTTTGAATAACAAGCTTGACCGCTACCACGTAAGGGATGACGCAACTTACTCGATGACAGGTGCACATCTCCAGGGCCTGCTCCTGCCCCAGGTGCTGGCCCGGGTGCTGGCCCCGCAGCCAGACGTGCAGGGCTTCCCGTCCAGCTCGCTTCTCCCCATCAACCACCTGCTTTTTTGCCTCATGATACTTTGTGATTCTGAAGCAACACAAATATCAAAGAGAAAAGCATCAAAACCACGAAGGGTTTCTCCACACCCCAAATACTTCCTTTCCAAAAGGCAGTTTCTCCTTGGTCATCACGTGCAAATCGTGCCCCCGGAGCCCGGGAAGGAGCGACTGTGGAGTCGAACGCAATCCATGCCAGGAACGTTTGCCCCCTCATTCGTGACCACAGCTCAGATGGCTTCTCGAGGGTCGTAAATTAACTCCGTTCAAGGGCCTGGGTCACCCGGTAGGTGCCTCACCGAGGACTCGGCACCCTGAGCGCACGGAGACGTCAGCCCAGCTCGGCAACGTGACGGGACACGCTTGGCACACTTCTCACCTCCCCGACCACACATCAGACTTGAACATCAGTTGTCCGACATTTTAGTCACCGAGCAGCTGGAAATAGTTTGGGGTCTGAAGTCGCGCTTGGGATGGCAAGGGGAGGCAGAGAACTACCGTGGGATTCCTGAAGAGAAACGTCATGTTGTTAAAACCGGATGAAAACGAGACTGCAAAGAACTGACACATCAACTTTCAAAAATTGTGCTCGGTACCTTGCTGCACCAGCTCCCGCGTTTCCCGCGTCCACACGCAGCCGATGGCTTGTCCGCCGGTCAAAACCGCGGAGCCTCCCCTGGCCCTGGGGCGCCTGCCTTCGAAGAGAGGGTGTCGACAGGGAGGCGTGGGGTGCAGTCCCAGGGCAGCTTCCGGCTTCCAGTGTCCCGAAGCCGCTGTGCACGAGGGACGGGGTCTGGAGCCCAGGGTCCACGTGCCCCGAGACCCCTGCTCTGCAGCCTGGGCCACGCCGAGCCGGGCAAGCCCCAGACTCCGGCAGAGACATGAGTTGGCGGCCCGGGGGACCGTGTGACTCTGCCTCTATTAGGGAAATTGTGAGGAGCAGTTTGCTGTCGAGGAGAAAGCGGACGAGGGGCCAGCAAAGGTGGTGGAGTAGGAGCCCCAAGGGCTGTCCCTCCACAAACACACCCCGAAAAGAGGACTACACTCTGGGGACCAGCTTTGTCAGAGCTCTGGAAAATAGTCCATGGCTTAGAGGAACCACGTGAACGCTTAATCAAGAGAAAGGTGGCAGGCAGCAGGAGGACTCTGTGGCATTTAGCGTCAGCGTCGCCTTGCCCCCTTCCGGTGCCATTCTCAAGACGGTGGCCCGCACCGCCCGGGCGAGGGCCCCTGATTCTGCAGGGGCAGAGAGGGTCTTGCTCCGGGGCGTTGCGTTGGTCTGTGTTGACTTGTCCAGGCTCCCCGAGGGGCTGACACCAGGCTTTGCCTGACTTGGGGCTCCCTCAGCACGGAAAGGGGCAGAGGAGAGCCGTCCTGGAAAACACGAGGCCAGGTGAGAAGCTGCCGATGCCTGGGTCAGAGTGCAGGGGTCAGAGTGCAGGGAGGCCGAGATCTGGAGGGAAGAGCTGGACATGCACTCTGCAGGTGGAGGACGAGAGGACTTCCTGAGCATCGCGGG
The DNA here is from genome assembly GCF_023721935.1 of Panthera uncia. Classification (NCBI taxonomy): domain Eukaryota; kingdom Metazoa; phylum Chordata; class Mammalia; order Carnivora; family Felidae; genus Panthera; species Panthera uncia. The sequence goes on along the minus strand of NC_064818.1, from coordinate 83,604,735 downwards.
AAATCTGGAATGCCCCGTGCAGGGCGGGCACGGAGACAAGTTTCACTTCTGCTGACCTTAGGCTTGGCCCAAGCAGGAAGTAAGGCCCAGGCTGAGCCAGGAAAGCCAGGGCTGGGGGAGGGAGGCGGCACGGGGCCTGAGGGCAAAGACCAGGGGCCTCCCTCCCTTCCTCTGCCCTCCTTCCCTCCTCTCCCCCCCTGCCTTCTCCTCCCCTCCCCTCTCCTCCCCTTCCCTTCTCTTCTCCTGGGAGAAATCTCCATTCATTCAAGGGAAGTTGTCAAAACACAGTTGAGCACAGACTAAAAGAACAGAGATTCCAGGGATCACACACAACAAAGAATATAGTCTTCCAAAATAGTTTAGAAAAGACACCAACTAGCCACCTGGCTGCATCCACAGGAAGGAACCACCGACTGGGGGACCCACCCCTTTCTAGCGGGGACCTGGGAAGGTCGTCTGATAGAATCAGTCTCCTAATTGAAAAAAAAAAGGCACAAATACAACACAGCATTTCTTAGGCTCAAGATAAATCATGACGGTGACGATCTGTATGCAGGTTAACACCCTGCGAGGTGCTGACCCAGGCCCCCGACCAGGCACTGGTCTCGCCAGAGTTTGCAGAGTTGAGGGATTTTTCCCGAGACCAAAGGCTCAATGTGGCTTGACCTAAGAGGGTAGACTGGGAGGAGGCAGAACACAGACACCCACCTGTGCAAACACTGTGAAGGGCTGTGGGCACTGACTAATCCCACCTCCTTAGTTTCCTAAGTGGAACCAGACCCAGAGAGCTTATGTGTCTGGCTCAAGCGTAACCCAGGATCTGTGTCCACGAGGGTGGGCATGGGCGGAAGACATTCTGGCAGAAACTACACGCCCCCCCTCTGGCCCCGGAGTGCTCCGGTGCTGCCCGCCGGAAGGGGTGCGTGGCCTGGGAGAGGTCCAGGGGCAGAGGTGGCACTTTGGACAGGGAGCGGGGGCCAGGTAGAGGGGCAGGGTGGCGGCTCTGGGGCCATCCTTTGGGCCCTGCCGGTGTGGAAGGGGGCGGCCCCACAGGTCACCCTGTGTGCATCAGGGACAGTCACTTCTCACACACTCCATATTGCCACCTTTCCAACCATGGTCTCCACCATCCTCTGGAGGACTTCTCTGAGTCAAGAGCAGCCCCAACAGGCAGTCACAGAATCCACGACCCCAGGCCCCTCAGGGACAAGCAGTGGCCCAGGCTCGAAGCCTCAGAAGCACCAATGGGAGAGCTTGATTTGGAGAAAACATTGGCTGGCTGGGGTAGCCCGAGGTGTTCTGGATCTTGGTGGTGGCCCCAGAGTCTTTCCAAAGGGCAGTGAGGTCAAGTTGCTGATGATCGAAGGGGTGCCCGTGCTGGAGGCTGTCCTGTGGGCAGGTCAGGCTCCAGCGATGGTGTGGGGGTTTCCTCCCAACAGGCTCTGCGTGTGGCGTTGGGCACAGCTCTGGTCCTGACCGCGGGTCTGTCTCTTGCTGGTCATTCGGGGCTTAAGCCCCCCAAGTGGAATCTGTTGGAAGTGACTGGTCCCGGCGGCCCTGCAGACCCCCACCTCTTTCCAAACACTAGTGAGGGTGCCTGGGCAGAGCGCCAGTCCGATCTCCTGTGCTGGGGGGTGTCTGACCCTCTGGGTTCAGGGGACCTGGAAACGTTTCCCATTTGCTCGTCCTTTTAATCAGAGAAGCTTTGGAGGCTCTGATGGCTAATCAGGGGGCACAGTGCAGACTGAGCTCAGCATTGTCAACCTGCCACCAAAGTGCTCCTCTCTGTTTTCGGAGCCGGGAAGCCAGCAACACACCCAGGAAACGGTCATTTGTACGGGATGAGGCTTTGGGGAAACACTTGTGACACACGACACCTTTTCAAAGGCAGGTTTAAGAATCAAGATATGTGAGCGGGACAAAGTAATAATTCTAAATACAGCGAGTTAAAGTGGGGGTTTACAGCTGGGAGCAGGTGGGCGTCGGGTGGGAAGTCACTGGGGAAGCGTCGGGGGTCAGGGGTTCTGACAGATTCGTCCTGAAGGTGGCCGGGGACCACGGGACATTGCCTGGGGGCACTTAGGGCGCGAGGAGCCCCCCTCACACACGAGGATGGTCATCGCTAAACTGACTTAGCGGGATTGTCCCTCATACTGGACAACCAGGAGGAACACAGACGCTGGAAAGCCAGAGTCTGTTTGAGAAGAGTTCAGGGGAACATGGCTAGGGTTTGGTCACAGAGGGGCCGTCAGGATGTGGACTGGGGATCCGGGAAGCACTCTTCAACTAGGAAGAACCTGTGAGTTTGACTGCATTCAGATTAAGGACTTTTGTCCAAAGGACACCGGTAAGAGACTAGAAGGGAAACCAAAGAGTGGGGGAAGGTTTGCGGTCTTACTGGAGTCAACGGTGGGCTCCCATCCGGAACATGTAGAGAATTCCCTTAAGTTGGCACAAAAGCCAGGCTGGTGGAAGGACGTGCAAGCACACACTAACACTGGATGCCTCTTTGCCGAGTGAGAAACCTACCTCTGTCCCCCTTTATCCAGACGGGCAGACGGGAGGGGGCGAACCCCCCGAGCCACCGGCTGGTCTCAGGTACAGGAAGCACTGTGACAGGTGGCCAGGGCCGGGCGAGGAGGGAGGGACGTGGGGCTCGGCAGTGAGGGGCTCTGGTGCCTCTGGCAGCAGACCCTGAAGTTTCCCCTCCCCCCTGTTCTCTCCTTCAATCAGGAAGGAAGACTTTGACTACCACGGACACACCGTGTTCAGGAGGGGCACGTGGGTGCCCCAAACCCTGGGCTCTCAGCATTCATTCTTCCTTATTACATCGAGTTGAATGTAATCAAAAACCAAAAGATTCAGGGAAGTTGTCAAACTGTCCTGAAAATTTATTCCTCATTCCCCGTTATCAGAATTGCCTTCTTCTCATCCGTGCAAGAACCACTTGGTGCCACTGAAATTTAGTGCCTGTGGGCAGCAAGGGAGCCGGTTTCCCACTTGACTTTTCCAGAGGGTGGGGGGGGGGGGGGGGGGGTCCAGGTGGGTGGCAGATGAGGCCTGGGGTTCAAGTCGTGACTCTGAGCTTTGCCTCTGCGGAGCCCCTGGTGAGCCCACGGCCGAAGGAAGGTCCTGTCCCGAGCCTCCCAGCAGCCTGGGCTGTCTTTACCCGGCTGCCCAGGCCAGGGTCTGCCTTGATGAGACAGCTTCCCAGGGAAGGCCCTACAGGTCTGGGACTGTCCACCTGACGCCCAGGCTGGGGGTCAATAGTGACGGGCAGGGTGAGCCGTGGACAAGAGCGAGGTTCTGCCGCAGCCCAGCTCCTCGTTACCTAGGGGAGGGAGGGTCGCAGGATGGCCCCTGCGTCTCCTGGGCTGCCTGCGGCTTGCCCGGGCCTGTGCCGCTCTGCTGGGACCCCCTCAAGCTGGGCTGGGGCACGGTGGGCAAGGAGGCTCCCAGAGATAGGGTCCCGGCCTGGCCTGCGTGGCCTCAGGGGTGCTGGGCCCTGCATCTGCCCTGGGGAACTGGCAGGAAGGGGCCCGGTGGGTGAAGACAAGCTGAACCCTTGGCGCCTGCGGGTGGGGGAGACCCAGCCTCTCTGAGCTCCGGCTCTGTCGGCATCACAGGAATATTGAAGGCCCCTGGATCCCGTCTCCCCGTGGCCCCGGTCAGCTCAGGAAATCACGTGACCCCTGCCGCCGTGCTTTCTGTTCCTGTGCAGCAAGCAGCTGGCCACGGGACCCCGTGTCCCCGCTGATTACCGCTGGGCGTGTTCCCTCCTCCTCCCAGCTGGTCCTCGGGGGCCAGCGGAGAGGACAGACAGACGCAGGGGAACGTGCCTGGAGACGCTCCATCATCCAGCTACCCTCTGTGCGGACCTGCCTGGACCCAGCGGGCCCCAGCTGGTCGGGCGGCCCAGGCGGCCCCCTGTGCGGCTGTACTGGTTTCTGTGAGCCCGGGACCAGCCCTGGGTGGTCCCCACCCGCAGCCCCCAGCTCTGGCCTGGTCCCGGTGGCAGGGGGAGGGCACCTGCGTGGGGCCTTCTCCCCAGGAGAGCCCCCCTCAGGAGTACCAGGACCTCCCCTTGCGGCGTGCTCGCTCCTGCGTGTCCTCTGTCCCCTCGCAGGGCGGGTCCCTTTCCTGTCCCGGGCCTCAGCTTCCTCCCCAGGCGGCTGCGGCAGGAGCCCCTCCCCGCCTCGCTGGCCCCTCTCCCCTTGTTCTCGCACCTGCTGGCTGTCCCTGGCGCTCTCTGGCACCCCAGCCCCTCATAGCCCCGCCGGTGATGGTGGCCAGCCCACACTCGGTGGGACCTGCTCCCCGCTGCTCTGTGGCGTCCGAGCTGTGTGGACCAGCCCCTTCCCTCTCCTGGGAGCCGTGCCGTGTGAAGGGCCGTGCGCCCCTGCCCCAGGCCACAGACGGGGGCCGGCAGACACACCCACAGCGGGTTTACAGTGCTCTCCATCGTGATGATGTGCTTCCTCCTTGGTCACAGGACACAGGAGGGCTTGTTCCCCCGTGGGGGTTGGGGCAGGCTGGGCCCCAGGGCGGGGCTCTGCGTCCCGTTTTGGGGGCAGACAGCCGAGGAGCAGAGGCTACAGCAGTGAGAACTCGTTCCATGTGGTCCAGCCCCAGACCTGCGACCCGGAGCCCCAGACGCGGCCCTCGCTTCCCAGGCTCGAGCCACAGACCGTCCCCTGCCCGGTCCCATGGGCCTCGCGAGCCTGCAGCCACAGAAACTGACCAAGGGTGGCCCGTGGTCACCGGGAGCTCTCTGCAAACCGGAACAGACATGGGATTAGGACCCAGTGGCCAGAAGGAGAGTCCCTGCTCTCTGGTGCGGCTGCTGATGCTGGTTCCCATGGTAACCGGCCGTTGCCAGGCAGGGGCGGGAGGTGGCGGCGCCGCCCAGTCCCGCCCGCGAGGGGCCGGCTCGCTACAGGGGCTGTGCAGTTAAAAGAGGGAACTTTTCGTCTTTCAAGAAGAAAATTTCCAAACTCTCCCCATAAATAAGAGTTTTAATTATGAATGTAGCCAAGGAAAATCACTGCTTTGATGTAAGAATATGCTGGGCCCGTGATCCAGTCGAGTCCCCCGAATGCGAAAACCATGGGCTGTGTGTCCGCGAAGGCGCGGCCCCCTTGTGTGCGCGGTGGGGCGGGGGCTCTGCTGGCCTCGGGGCGCCTCGGGGGGGGGGGCTCCCCGCGTCTGCTTCTTTCTGCTGGGCCACCTGGGTCCGCGCTGGCCGTTGAGGCGCGTTCATCCTCCCCGCCCTCCTCCCCCGCCTCTCTGCCATCCATCCCGTCTTCCGTCCTGTTCTTGGAGGGGGATGGTCTTTTTTTTTTTTTTTTTTTTTTTAATTTTTTTTTTCCAACTTTTTTTTTTATTTATTTTTGGGACAGACAGAGACAGAGCACGAACGGGGGAGGGGCAGAGAGAGAGGGAGACACAGAATCGGAAACAGGCTCCAGGCTCCGAGCCATCAGCCCAGAGCCTGACGCGGGGCTCGAACTCACGGACCGCGAGATCGTGACCTGGCTGAAGCCGGACGCTTAACCGACTGCGCCACCCAGGCGCCCCTCGGAGGGGGACAGTCTTGAGGGGGCAGCGGCTCGCTGGCCTGGGGTGCGTGGGCGGGAAGCCCCCGGGGGCGGCCCTCGTGAAGCCCCCCACGTCCCCAGGGCACAGCAGAGCCTCCAGCCCGGGGCCCCGTGGGGCCTGGACTGCCAATGCGCGGTGGGCTGGGCGGAGGGCTGGGGTGCGGCCCCCCGGGGCCTGGCCGCCCCAGGGAGCGCAGCCTGCCCTCCTCGCGGCCCCGGGCGCTCTCCGGGAAGGTGCCCGCGGGGGACGTGCGCTCGGCGGCGGTGCCTGCAGCAGTTGGCCGGTCCGCCACCGCCGGGAGGCCAGCCCCGTGTTTCTTCCATCCAGGAGGCCCTCACCCGAGGAGAAAACCGTTGCTGGTCCTCGGGTCCCACGTTCTCTCTCCACCTTCAGGAGCTTCTGTCGGCGGCCCCGGCCGCAGTGCGTCCCGACCCGGCCGGATGCCCACCGCGTTCTCTCCTGTTGTCCCTGCTGATCGCTCTGCTTCCTCAGCCTAATCCAAGCCCAGCACCCTTCCTTCGGCTGTGTCTCGTTCACCAGCTGACTCCGCCGGGGACCGTGTTCCTCCAGGGACAGTTGTTCGTGTCTAGAGTGTCCCTTAGGGCATTTTCCAAACTCGACTGGTGGATTTCCTTTTTTCATTTGGACAGTTCTTGGTTCTCTGTCTCTGAACATTTGAAAACGTGGGAGAATAAAGGACCAAGATGCTTTTGAAGACCCACATAGATTATCTTGCCAGATATCAGGCTGCTTCATGAAGCTACAACGGTGAAACACATTGAGAACAAATGTATTGTGTTGACGGACAGACTGGCGAAGCAAACGTCATTGCCCAGAAACTGGCCTATATTCATTATGAGAACTTGATATTAACAAGTGAGTGGGGGGGTGCGGGATACCTGGGTGGCTCAGTCGGTTGAACGTCTGACTTCGGCTCAGGTCACGATCTCCCGGTTTGGGGGTTCAAACCCCGCATCGGGCTCTGTGCTGACAGCTCGGAGCCTGGAGCTGCTTCGGATTCTGTGTCTCCCTCTCTCTCTCTCTGCCCCTCCTCTCATCAAACTCTGTCTCTCTGTCTCTCTGTCTCTGTCTCTCTCAAAAATAAATAGACACTAAAAACAATTTAGAGGTGCCTGGGTGGCTCAGTCGGTTGAGCGTCTGACTTCGGCTCAGGTCACGATCTCCCGGTTTGTGGGTTCAAGCCCCGCATTGGGCTCTGTGCTGACAGCTCGGAGCCTGGAGCCTGCTTCAGATTCTGTCTCCCTCTCTCTCTGCTCCTTCCCCACTTGTGTTCTGTCTCTCCCTCTCTCTCTCTCTCTCTCTCCCTCTGAAAAATAAATAAACACTTAAAAAAAAAGATTTAAAAAAAGTGAGTGGGGGAAAGAAAAGTGGAGCCGGGAAAATTGGTTACCCCGATAGCAAAAGCAGATGCTATCTCACTGGCTGCAGAAGAAATCCATTAAGATCAAAATGTGAAAAATGAAATATTAGGAGTTTTAGGTGAACTCCTAGGTAGAATGTCTTGATGACCCTGTGATAGGAAAAGCACAAATGGCCCAGGGGAGGGATGTTTCTCACTGCGTTCCTCTCCCGGGAACAAAACAGAACAACAGACAGGAAGGAAAGGGAGACCTTCCAAAGGAAAAAAGAAGCACCTTAGACACAGCTGGTAATACAATTATGGAGCAGGAGAGGGTATCTGGATATAACTGACAGAGCTGAGGCTAAACTAGTGAGCTCTTAGAAATTAATAAGAAAAATATAAATGAGCAGATTCACGAGCAGAGGCAAACCGGAAGTTTAGGGCAGAAGTTACCTGAACAGACAATGAATGAGAACAGAGATGGTTAACCCCACTTGTAATCCCACCTGATGCCAAAAAGTGCCAAGTAAGCACCTGTCCTGACCGGGTGTTCACTACCCAGTGCAGGGGGTGGGGGGGGAAGCTGTGTTCCTATGCTGGGAGCACAGAGCACCGGGAGCAGTGAGCACTGCTCTGTAAACAGCTAGAAAACTGGACAACATATAAGAAAGCGCGTTTCCAGACACTGGAGAGCAGGTAGCACAGGACATCGGTCTGTGACAGCACAGTGGCCAACGGGGCAGGTCCGCACTGGCAGCAGCTGCAGCCTGGATTCTGCAAGCTTCAAAGCAGCCAGGGGCACACGGAGAGGGCCCAGCAGTCTCCCTGGGGTCAGGAAACAGGCTTTGGAGTTGGAGGAGCTGGGGGCAGCTGGAAAGCGTGGGGAGAGTCGCCGGGAGGAAGGGCCTTCGAGGGACAGGAACCTCAGTTACCTGGGCAGAGCCCCCGCGGACTTGGCTCGAGTCCTGACCTGCCCACAGGCCAAACTTCAGGTCTGGAGAAGGAACCTCAGGGAGGCAGCAGCTGATCACATCCTGGAACAAACACAGGCTGCGGACAGCCTGCACCCCCGCCAGTCGGGAGGTCAGCTTGTGTGGGCACACCCACAGTTATTCTAAAATTTACATGGGAGTGTAAGGGACCCAGAAGAGCTGAAGTCATTGTGAAGAAGAGAGAGCAAACTTGGCGGAGTGCACTAGCTGAAATGAAAACCTAGGATCAAGCCTTGGAAATCAGTGGTGTCATATTAGCATAAGAATAGACAGATAGATAAGTAGGACAGGACGGAGAGGCCAGAAATAGAACCACGGTTGTTTGGTTAAATGATTTTTGACAAAGGTGCCAAGACTATTCAATTGGGAAAGAACATTCTTTTTAACACACGCTTTTGAAAAATTGAATATTTATGTAAAAAAATTGAATCTCAATGCTTACCTTACATCGCGTGCAAAATTTAGCTCCAGATGATTCATAGAGTTCAATTAAAACTTCTTAAAGAAACTAGGAAAATATTTGAGACTTTGGGGTTAGGCAAAGAGATTTTTTAAATTGGACACAAAAAGCAAAAACCAGATATGTGAAAGAAAGTGATAAATTAAACTTCATCACAACTGCAACTTTTGCGATTGAAAATACTCTAAGTGAGGGCAGTGATGGGTCAAGCCTCAGACAGGGAGAAAATACCTCAGAACCTATGTCTGGTAAAGATCTGGTACACTGAACCTATAAGGAGCTCTTACAACTCAGTAGTTAGAATAGAGACATACTGATAAACATTGAGCCAAGGACTTGAAAAGATACTTGCGTAGAAATGGCCAACACACACAGGAAAGATGCTCTCCACCATCAGCCATTAGGTAAATACAAATTAATGCAAGTTAGTGATGCCACCACTCATCCACCACGAGGGATAAGCAAACAGAAACAAAGGAACCCAACTGCACTTCAGATTTGTAATTCAGCACATTGGAGGGGAGGGACCCATCCCAAGTGACTCTTGAAAGCGGTATTTGACTTTATACCCCCAGTCTAAAGACAAAAAGTGGTATTTGTTAGCAATTCCGGAAGTTCTGAATGTGCTTTATGAGGTCGAACAAATAAATAAATACATTGTGGATGGTGGTGGGAGGTACCTCGTTGTAAGAGAAATGAGGAAATGGGAACTGTACAGTTGGCTCTATGGTATGGGGTTGAAGCAGGTGTCAGTGTGGATTCCTGGTGATGGCAGATCGATAGACAGATAGATGCGTTCTCTCCGTGTGTGTGTGTGTGTGTGTGTGTGTGCAATACTCCATAAGAAGGAGTCAGGAAAACTATTTCTGAAGCATTTTCTAATTAGATCTGGGTTGGGAAAGGACAAGGGAATCCTGGAATAGCTTACATCTTTCTGTGACAGAAAGGAAGAGTATGGACAAAGAATGACAGGTCATGACCAAAGGGCCCAGGGCTCAGCAAAGACAAAGAAGCAGTTTGAAGGGACTCCTTGGCTGAATATGGAGCGAGTTAAGCATCGAAACAAAGGATGACAGTGATAACATGTGTAAAAGAGAAGAATCCATGAAATTAAATAGATCACCTACACACAGACACATATACACACACCTATGTACACCCATCCATACAATCTCTCTCTCTCTCTCTCTCTCTCTCTCTCTCTCTCTCTCTCCCCTTCCTTTCCATAAAATCCTACCAATAGAGGTACCGGCAGTGATGGAATTAGAAAACCATCATTTGTCAACCGACACGTTAGTAATTGCTTCAGGCAATGGTCGCCTGGATGCTGGGAGGAGCTGGATGAAGAAACAAGGCTTTTACATGGTCTCAAAGCATCTGGACACAGGACACCCATAATTACAAAGGAAAAACAGTCACTTCACAGTGGAGAGACCTGGTGGACACCACTGTTACCAAGTGGCCAGAGAGAACGTCACCGACAATGGGCCTCCCGATACGCTGCACTGAGAAGAACACAACATCTCTTTTCTACTGTGGCTGACAGATGCATCACCCGAAGCAAAGCATGAAGAAAGCACTAGCCGAACGCTAACCAAGTGAGGGTCACCTTACAAAGCAGACAGCCTGCACATTTCAAAAGTGCCGAGGTTATGGAGGACAAAGAAAGATGGCGGAGCTACTCTAGGCTAAAGGACCAGAGGCAGGAAGGACGACACAATATGGCGAGTGGCACAGGGCTGCCTTGCAGACGCTCTTTCTTCTGCCTGAAAGAACAGTAGTGCTTCGACTGTAAGATCCATAAGTCAGGGCACTGTAGCATGGATGCCAATTTCCTGACTGTGATGCGCGTGTTGTGGTTGCACAAGATGATGTCCTTTGACTTTAGGAAACACATATGGAAGCATTTGTGGGTAACAGGACATTGTTCAAGAACTCATCCCCAAATGGTTCAGAAAGAACATTTCTGCTAAGAAAGGAAGGGGGTGTGCCGTGTCTGGGAATCTCAATGAGGGCAGATGTGAGTCTTTCGTGTTGCTCTGGCAACTTTAAGTCTGAAATTATTTCAAAGTACAATGTAAATAAAATAAATGTAAGCAGATTAAATTATAACCAGGTATCGTTTCGTGCTTACCATTGGGAGAAATTAGAAAAATATGTGACCATATCTGAGGGAGACTCAGCCATACCATGGGGGTGTGGTCTTCTGGGGGTGGTTCTAACCTGTCACCTCGGTTCTAACAAACCTTTGAGAACCTCCAGGGCACACACACGTGCACATGGTGGACATACTCCTGATGGACTATTTAGCACGGGTTATAATAGCAAAGCCCCCGGGAGTTCCTTAAGTGGCCAGCAACGTGGAACGGACACATACATCTTGTTGTGCTTACACAATGAACTTGTACAGACAGCAGAAACAGTGACGAATCTGGCTGGGTGCACCCAAGTACAGAATCCCCCAAAGCCTTTCTGAGAAAAGTTTCAGAATGTTCTGTGCAATATGAAACATAGGGTTTAAGAACATTCAAAACCATACTTCTCTATGACTTATGAATATACATTACTTATTACAAAACTCTAACAAATAGCTCAGGAATGATATTGATTTCAGCAGAGTTGTTATTTCTGGGAATGGAAGGTGGGTATGGGGGGGGGCTTAGAAATATAGGGAATATTTCATTTTATGATAAATTATCTGAAAACAGTCTGATGGAATGTGAGGATTTATGAGTCTGCGTGGTGGGGATGCGTGTGTGTTAACTTAATCTCTGTCCTTAGCAGTGTGATTGGAATGTTTCCTCATAAAACAAAGTAATCTGGAGCATGGCTTCATTTGGCCTGAGCCCCTTCCCCACCCCTGGGCCTGCCCTGTGTTCCTGGCTGGGGTCTGCCACTTGGGGCCCCTGGTGCAAGATCACAGGGGGTGGCCTGGGGGGTCCTGGGACTCAGGGCTTCAAGGGCTCACACCCAAGGGCTCTGGGAAGGTAAGGGTGAGCTGGTCGCCTGGATCAGAAGGGGCGGAAAGAGAGACCCAGTGTGTGTGCCCCATCCCTCGTCCCCACCCCAGAGGGTCTTGGGCTGGCCGTGACCCTCCACCAGAGTCCAACTCCGCCAGGCAGCCCCCCCGCCCCCAGCACATGCCCACCTTTCCTTTCACTTTGCCCTCCTCACCTCATCAGGCCTGTGGTGGCAACTGGGACCAACCCAGGCCACCACCCCACTCTAAACCCTGCACATGCCCGGCCAACCTGCACACTGTCCTCCTGCCCCGTTTACCACCTCAAGTGGTCTCTAGGTTTCCCAACTCCTCTGTGCTTAGCCTCTGCCGGGCCTTCAGCACCGTTGCTCCGATGGGCGGGCCCACCCCTCCCCAGAGCCCACACCCCTGCTCTCGGATAAGGGCACACCTTGCAGCTTCTCTGTGGCGGACGTGCCCCCCTTTCCCCACAAGAGCAGGAAGCAAGACTCAGGGTCCGACGCCTCCCCGGCGTGCTGGGTGGGAGACATCCCCTTTGTGACACGCGGTTTGCTTCCTGTGTTTCAGATTGTGTTGATAAACTGTCACTCCCCCTCCTGAAGGTGCTAAGGGGTTTCTGGACTTTGCAGCTTCTCTGGGTTGGGGATGAAAACTCTGTTCGTTACCTACTGTCGAGAATGATCGTCTTTCACAGAACACGTGGCTCGCTCAGGTGGGGTTTGGCTCACGCCGTTTCAAAGAACAGAAATTAGAGCTGGAGCAGTTTTATGAAAACTTCTCACTAAAATGCAGTAAATATTTCTATTCTGAGCATTTCATTTGTCTGAGAGTAGCTTATATTCATTTATGACCCAGGGAGCCCATATTTCAATTTTATCAGGCTTAATAGGTTGTAAACTAAGAACAGCAAATCTAACGCTACATAAAATTACTAGCGATGAGCCAAACAGGTGAATAATTGGCATCTGAATGACTTTGAACTATCAACTTTTGTGTAGAATAATGTATTTTGGCGGTTTCTATGCCAGGCTAGCCACCGCTGGATTGCTCAAAAGACATCCACTTAATAGTGTCATTTCCTTAATTAGAATAGGCAGCTAGAAACCCATTTTCACATAATGAAATGCAGGGAGTGCAAAATAAATTTTATTAAAACAACTGTGATTTCTTAACTTCAGCATGAGAAAGGCCTCCAAGAAATAAAAGGATTCATTCTGGTAATGCGATTGTAAAAGCAGTTTTCAGGGCATAAACTTTGTTTTCCACGTCATGATTTCAACAGACACGCCGCTGATGCTGTCCCTATATAAATATATGTGTGAACTTGTAATAATTACCTGCTATTACAATCCTATTAAAATGTGCTGGGTGGTCAACTCAGTAGACCTCTAATCTTGATGGAATCAGAGACTCGAAGAGCGAGCCATAGACGCACTCTTGGAGGGAGCCTGGACTTTCGGGGTTCGGCCACCCCCGGGGCTGCCTGGGCCCCTGCGCCGTGCTCGTGGTCCGGGCCCTCAGGGAAGGGCAGCCGCCACGTACCCAAGGTTTGAAAGCTTGCTGTGCTCGGCCGTGTGACGGCAGCGTGTTCGGAAGTCAATGTGGATTCTGCGTCTCACACTGGGCGGCGTTTGAAGTTTCAGTTTCTTGTTCACCCACAGGAACGTCAAGAGAACACATTGACGACGGCTCTGGAAACCAGTCAAGTGTATGCACCATGGAGTGAACGTCTATAAGAGAAAGCCACATGCAACACGGCAGGAAGTCTTGTGGCCTTTTTGTCTGTTCTTGTCCTGCCACCTCCCCAGTGTGGCTGGTACGGTAGCGGGAGCCATTGGACCCCGGTTCCCATGTAGGACAGAGGGAAGGAGCTGAAGGGCATTGGGCTGCCCGAGGGGCTGGTTCCCGTGTTTTCTGAGTGGGAGTGACAGGGAATGGAGGCTTGGATCTCAGGCCACGGGCCACTGAAGGCGGTGGTGGCACCACGGCCCGTGAAAACCGTGGGGCCTGCGGAAGTCTGGGGGGGGGGAAGTGATGGGTGGAGGAGTGCCGCAGAACATGTAAGGCTCTGAGAAGAAGCTGGGGGCGGGGGGACTCTTAGGGAAATTAAGACCTTTAAAAGCAGCCATGTGGACGGGCAAATTGGGAAAACAAGTGGACGCACCGACCTGGGGGGCACACACCCGGAAGAAACCTGGGAAGAACTCCAGGCTTCTGGGATCATCAGGACACAGTCAGATGACGGGCACCGGGCAGGCGGATGCTTTTTCAAGTGGCCAATTATCAACACAGATCGCAAGGCGTACATGGAAACAGGGAAACGTGGCCCATTCAAAGGAATAAAATGTGTCTCCAGAAATTGACCCTAAGGAAACAGGTACTTCAAATTTACTTATTAGACAAGGACTTCAAAGATCTCCCTTATGTGTGGTCAAAGAGCTAAAGGAAAACACGAATCAGGAAAACAATATACAAACAAAATGAGAATATCAACAAAGAGGGAGACATTATTGAAAAAAGGACTGAACAGAAATTCCTGAGCTGACAAACACAGATCTAGACCCACACGTGCATGGTTAATGGGCAGATGTGCAGAGGCAATTCAGTGAGAAAGGGTGATGTTTTCTACAAATGATGCTGGGCCCCTGTCCACATGCAGGAAGAAAAAGTAACTTCAATCCTTATCTCACACCATGTACAAAAGTTAACTCAAGATGGATCATCGATCTAATTGTAAAACCTAAAACCATAAGACAGGAAGCCATCAACATCCTCCAGGAGAACACAGGCAACAACCTCTTGGACCTTGGCTGCAGCAACTTATTACTAGACAAGTCTCCAGAGGCAAAGGAAACAAAAGCAAAAATGAACTATTGGGGCTTCACCAAGATAAAACCTTCCGTACAGCAAAGGAAACAATCAACAAAATTAAAAGGCAGCCTATGGAATGGGAAAAGATATTTGCAAATGACATATCTGATAAAGGATTAGTATCTATTTTATCTATGCTAAAATCTATAAAGAATTCATCAAACTCAACACCCAAAAACCAAATAATCCAGTGAGGAAACGGGCAGAAGACATGAATAGACACTTTTCCAAAGAAGACATCCCGATGGCCAACCGACACATGAAAACATGTTCAACATCACTCATCATCAGGGAAATGCAAATCAAAACCACCATGAGATACCACCTCAGACCTGTCAGAGTGGCTAAAATTAACAACTCAAGAAACAACAGATGTTGGCAAGAATGAAGGGAAATGGGAACCTTTATGCACTGTTGGTGGGAATGCAAACAGGTGTGGCCACTCTGGAAAACAGTACGGAGGTTCCTCAAAAAGTTAAAAATAGATCTACCCCATATCCCAGTAAGCGCACCACTAAGTATTTATCCAGAAGATACAAAAATGCTGATCAAAGGGGCACATGCACCCCAATGTTTATAGCAATGCTATCAACAATAGCAAAATTATGGAAAGAGCCAAAACGTCCGTCAACTGATGAATGGATAAGGAAGATGTGGTGTGTGTGTGTGTGTGTGTGTGTGTGTAATGGAATATTACTCAGTGGTCATAAAGAATGAAATATTGCCATTGGTAATGATTGGATGGAACTAGAGTGTATTACGTTAAGTGAAATAAGTCCATCAGAGAAAGACAGATATCATATGATTTCACTCATAAGTGGAATTTAAGAAACAAAACAGAAGAACATAGGGGAAGGAAAGGAAACACAAGATAAAAACAGAAAGGGACGCAAACCATAAGATACTCTTCAATACAGAGAACAAACTGAGGGTTGCTGGAGAGGAGGCGGGTGGGGGGATGGGCTAGATGGGGGATGGGCATTGAGGAGGGCACTTGTTGGGATGAGCACTGGGTGTTGTATGTAAGAGATGAATCACTGGGTTCTGCTGAAACCAACACTACGCGGCATGTTAACTACTGTGAATTTAAATAAACAAATTTAAAAAATTCTAGAAGAAAACATAGAAAGGAACCTTTATAACCTTGGGTTATGCCAAAAGTTTCTAAGATTTGACAACAAATGGACAATCCGTAAAAGAAAAAAAAAACATGAATCGCACCACATAGTATTAATAACCCTTCTGTTTGGGATGCACTGTTAAGAAAATGAAAAGACAGTCTACAGACTGGAGAAAGTATTTTCCAAATCACATGCTTGAGAAAGGATTTGTACACAGAATATATAAAACTCAAGATGGAATAATAAGAACACAATTCAATAAAAAAGGGCAAAAAAATTTGACCATACACTTCACAAAGATGATATGCAGGTGGAAATAAGCACATGAAAAGAGTCTCTTTCTCTCTGTCTCTTTCTCTGTCTCTGTCTCTTTGTATTTGTCTCTGTCTGTCTGTCTCTCTCTCACACACACGTATAACACAATATTTTAAAATGAGCCTATTTTCATGGAAACCACAAAGCTAAAACCTACGACGTACAAGAGACAAAGGGAAGGGAATCCAAGCACGTTACTATTGAAAATCATCAATTCACAAAGAAAGGCAGCAAGAGAGAGATAGAGAGGGAGGGAGGGAGAGGGAGGGCGACTGAAAAATGACCAGAAACAGTACATAAGATGGCAGTAGTAATTATCCTTCAATATCCTTGTCCATCAGTAATTACATTAAATGGGAATGAATAAAATTTTCCACTCTTTTGGCATTGAGTGTCTGAATGGATAAAAAAAAAACAAGACTGAAATATATGCTGTAAGAAACTCGTTTCAGCTCAAAGGACACACATAGGCTCAAAGTGAAGGGGTGGGGAGAGATATTCCACTAAAATGGAAACTAAAGCAGAGCAGGGATAACTATACTTACATCAGACAAAATAGACCTTAAGTCAAAACTGTAACGAGAGACAAAGAAGGTCGTTACATAATAATCAAGGAGTCAATTCATCAAGAGGATAGAACAGTTATAAATATCTATGCACCCAACATCGGAGCACCTAAATACATAAAGCAAATACGGGCAGCTCTGAAGAAATAGACAGCAATGCAGAAGAAGCAGGGACTCCAGTACCCCACTCTCAATAATGGATAGATCATCCAGACAGAAAGTCAATAAGGAAACATTGGACCATATCTTAGACCAATGGACCTAACAGAAACACACGGAACATTCCATCCAACAGCAGCAGATACACATTCTTCTCAAGCACACAGAACACTCTCCGGGATAGATCACGTGTTAGGGCGCCGAACAAGCCTTAGCAACTCAAGAAGACTGAAGTCATACCAAGCATCTTCCCTGACCCCAATGGGGTGAGACTAGAATTTGGTAACAAGAGAAAACAGGAAAATTCATGAATGTGTGGAAATGAAACAGCACATTCCAGAACATTTCTTTTTTTTTAATGTTTATTTATTTATTTTGAGGGGGGTGGTGAGGGACATAGGAGGGAGAGACAATCCCAAGCATACGGGGATTGATTTCGTGACCTCGAGATCATGACCTGAGCCGATGTCAAGAGTCAGACGCTCAACCAACTGAGACACCCAGGTGCCCCCTGAACACTTCTTTGAACTGGGTCAAAGAAGGAATCAAAATAGAAATCCGGAAACATCCCATGGGGTGATAAGCTCTCTCTGCCTAAAGAAGGAAGTCGAAGGCAGCCCAGACCCCGAGGTGGCAGGAACCTCCAGCTCCTGGTGGACAGAAGGCCTCTGGGCGATGTGGGACAGAGAGGGGATGAAGCCAGGACAGTCCCTCCAGCAGGGAGCAGAGCCCAGAGGTGTGACGGTGCATGGGGTCTGGGGACCCGTCATGCTGGCAGGAGCCAGGAGCCCCTTCGGTGAACACTGCCAGCCGGCCCAGCTGAGGGGGCAGGGGCCTCATCAGGGGCTCTGAGAACAGGGGGTACCGTGCGTCCCGTCCCATCGTCAGCAACTCAGGGCCGAATTGTCCTCCCCCTGGGCCCAGGCTCAGGCCGGGCTGGCCTTCCCCAGGGCCAAATGCAGACGCTCTCCGGAGAAGGCACGGCTGGGGTGCGGTGGCTCTGTAGGACGTGTCCAGGGCATACGATGACAGGCCTGAGCCCACGCCCGGCGTGGCAGCCCCCCCCACGGGAGACAAGCTCATCGTCTGCAGGGCGTGCCCTCCACCGGCAGTGCCACGTGCGCAGATGCCTCCGAGGGCACGGAGTCCCCCGCCAGGCTCCCAGGCCGCCTGCGATCAGCATCTTCTTCGAGACCAAGGGAGGCGCGAATCAAATGTGGTTGTCCACCCCCAGGAAGTGAGAGCCCATCTCTCTGGGTCGAGGCCCCTGTTCTTATGACTTTGCTCCCAGAGGAGGCTCCGTCTGCCAGGTCTGTGCGAGGCCCGCCCTGTTCCCAGAAACGGATCAGTGGCTGGGGACCTCGGCAAGCGACAGGGAACAGACGGGCCCTGTCCCACCCGAGGTCCTTCCCAACAGTTCATTTCCCGGGACAAAGATGGGAACTTCTTCCTGGTCTGAACAGGCCAGGAAGAGAGAACTTACTATATGTATATTATTATTTTTTTAATTAAAAAAAATCTTTATTCACTTTTGAGAGACAGAGACAGAGCATGAGTGGGGGAGGGGCAGAGAGAGAGGGGGGACACAGAATCCCAAGCAGGCTCCAGGCCCTGAGCTGTCAGCCCAGAGCCCGACTCGGGGCTGGAACCCACGAACCGTGAGATCGTGACCTGAGCTGAAGTCGGATGCTCAACCGACTAAGCCACCCAGGTGGCCCGAGAACTTACTATATTGATGCAGAATTGAATTAATCAGACATTTGGCGAAAGCTGGAGCATAGCAGAAAGGCCCCCTAGAATGAGATCTTCTTGTGTCTCATGTAAGGAAATACGAAACCGCAACCTGAGTGCCTGTTCTCGACGCGCTCAGAGCACAGTATCTCAGCTTTGCCGCAACAGAGGAGAAAAGGGGCTTCTCCACCGCCCGACTTCAGTCACAAAGGTGATTAACCCAACGTGCTGGCTGTCCGCCTACAGCGAAGGTCTCGCCGCGAAGGCAGCGGTACTCAGTAGCCAGCCGCTGTGGCTCAGCGAGCCTCGACGTTCACGGGACGTAGTGTTTTATGAGTGACATAAACGGCCATATGGAATTTATAGGAAGGAAAGCTCTCTGTCCCCACAGTTCCTGGTTTGGACTCGTGCCATATTTACATAAGAAATTAGATTCGGGTCTTATTTGCATCTCACACCGACAAAACGCCACTTCCGAGAGTGGTGGCAAAGTTAGCGGCATCAGACAGCGCACGTGTGTGCCAAGTGTCCCCGAGCAGACGCGAGCCAGGGCGCCTGCCTTCAGCGACACTGGTTCCCACGCAAACTTGCTGCTTAGGGTGGCTGGTAAACAAGTACGTTACGCCGTCTGACCAGAGGTCTGCAGTCCCTGCGCTGTGAGTGAGGCCGGTTGACCTGCGGCTGCGCCCATTTTAATTAAGCGGAAAATGAACCCGCGACGGTGTTCTTACAGCCACGCGTTTGGGCCATTTTTGCGTGGTTTTCTTCTCGGCGTCCTGAGAGGCATCAGGGACCTTCCAGAGAGGTGTGGGAGGGGAGGTGACCCCAGCCTCCCAAGGGCCAGGCCCAGGCTGCCGCGTGGAGAAGCTTGGGAAACCCGTGGACAGCGGGTGACGGCAGGTAAGTGGCAGAAGCCACGGATGTGCCACGAAAGCTGTGCTGATGCCCCCTGAGGGGGGCCAGGAGGCTGGCTGCTTCTCTCATCAGAGAGTGGAAAGGAGACCTGCCCTCTCCCTGTGCACCCCTGCATCCCTGGAGCTCTCTCCCTGCACCCCCAGGAGAACGGGGTCCCCACCCGCGGCGACGCCGAGCTGGCAGTGCCTCAGGCCGCCGTGTGTCCAGTGCAGGAAGGAGGAACGCAGGGTCATCCCGCGTGGTGGCGTCTGCTCCTGCACCCCGCACCCCACACCTGACCGTGGTGCGGGGACCCTGCCACACAGGCGCGGGCATCAGGAGCCCTGGGGTGGAGCCACAGCAGCCCGGTCCCAGGCCCTGGACCCACACGGCCACCCGGCCGTGGGCAGGGGGGAGCACGATGGGAACCTGGCGTCCTGTCTGATGCAAGGCACGCGGGGAAGCAGACCAGAACGTGCCAAGAGCTCCGCCAGGGGGGCTGCGTCCTCAGACTCGAGCCCCCCCGCCTCTTGGAGAAGAGTCTAGGGTCTGAGGCAAACCGACACTCTCCCTCCCAAGTGGGGTGCCGGGGGGGCCCCGGCGGGGTGCTCTCCTGTCTTGCTCTGTGTCATCGACGGTACAGGTGACTCAGCCCCACCCTCCCTTCCTCTCACGCCTGCCAGGCGCTTGAACCTCGAAGGGAGGTGCATCCCTGCAGGGTCGGCCCTCAGTGCCCGGCTGGGCGTGTGCAGGGGGCAGCGTCTGCCAGAGGGAGGGACAGCACTGAGCTCGCCGGGCATCGTGGGCGCTCCGCCCCGGCCAGCTGCTCCCCTCCGTCTGTCCCTGTCCTCCTGTCCTGCCACCCTTTCTTCAGCTGCTTTGAAACCTGCACAGTCCACGGGTCCCCGCAGGCCCTGCCCCATCTCCTCACTGCCTGTGTCTGTCCCGCCAGCTTCTCTCTGTCTTCAGACCCCAAACTCAGGTAACTGCTGATGCCCTGTCTCGGGAAACCAATACCAGCTATTTTTATAAATGACTGGGCTTGACAGGAAGCAAGATTGAACTTTCTGGTTGATAAATCCCTTTTTCGATTGGTGTGAATGTTTCCCTTTGGGACTCTGAACGGGAACGGAGACTCAGGAAAATAAAACCTTTATTTCTCTGTGCAAAATCTGCTCCTGGAATTTAACTGTGGCCAGAAACCTCTCCGTCTCCTGTGCATCCTGGGGGATTTGAGTCTGGCCCTGCCTGGTGACACCGTCCCTGAGCAGCTCTCCTTCTGGGCTGCGCCAGCTGGAGCCGCTCCGCCCATCTCCCCCTGGGACCCTGGCTGTGTGGCCGGGACGGGTGGCTCAGCCGCTCCTGTCTGCTCCGTGCTCCATCCTGAGGTTCTGATGTGTCTGCTGTGGGACCCGCGGGCTGCTCATGTGTGCGGGGCCCCCGGGGGTCTCTGAAGTGCCCTCTGCTATTTTGTGGGGTCCTCCTGTTCCACACCACTGCCAGGCGGAGGCCTCTTACTCAACAGGCTTCTGTAGGTGCTTTTTGTCCCCACACCCCGCTCAGCGGGTCTCCCGGCTTCCTCTGCACCCGGCCGGGTGCCTCTCTCCTCCACTGTGCTCCCCTCTGCTCCTGGGCAGGGCTCTGGTTGGACGCCAGCCCGTGGGCGGCCCTCTCCGGACCCGGGCAGGAGAACAGCTCCGGGGTGCGGGGACCTGTCACCTGGCTGCACCCTGGGTCTGCTGTCCGGACGCGGGACAGTTTCCAGAATGGCAGGGCCACTGGACGCTAACCAGTCGGGAACGGGCGCGACAGCCCCTCGAGCGAGCCACGCCCGGCATTCAGCGGAGGCCGATTTTATCTGGACTCCGCACAGCAGCTCGAGAACATGCTGGTTCTGGCACACGGCGATTACAGCAGGTGCCTCGGGGCCGGAGACGGCCCCCAGGGGACACAGCAGTGCGTGGGCTGCAGGGAGACCCGGGGTCGGACTGTAGCCCGGGTCGGCGGCTGGGAGCTCCGTCCCTGGCTCAGCTTGGGCAGTGCTCGCCGCTAACTGCTGACCGGCGTTCCAGGGGCTCCTCTGCGCCCTTCCAGTCGGAGCCCAGAGGCCGCCCCGAGCCCGACCGCCACTGAAAACACGAATCTGCCGGTTTTGAACTTCGTGCAAACACTCTTTCGTGCCCGGCTTCTTTGGCTCCGTGTGTTATACCCGTGGGGTCCATCCATCCCGCTGTCTGTGAGCAGGTCGACCTTGCTCGTTGCTGCGCAGTACGTCTTTGGATTAACACACCGCACTTCGGCCATATTTGCTGGACCATGTTCGGCTGTTTCGATACAGGTGTCAGCGGCATTTATGTTCCGAGCTTGCCGTGCGTGTGGGCTTGCGGCCCTTGGTCGGGAGCAGGCCGGCCGGCTCCTGGGACGTGGGGTGTGACTGCCCGTGACAGCACAGCCCCTCCGTGTCCTCCTCGAGGCCCTCGGGCTCTTCCTCTCAGGTTTGCCTCATCGGGCCGGGCTGGGCCGGTCCTTCCCTGGGGCCCGGAGGCTTTGTTCCCATGGCTTGTGTGCTGAGCTGCTGCCGTCGGTGCGTCTGCCGCCAGGCTCTGTCCGTCCGGGAGAGAGACTGTTACTGCCAGAGCTGGGCGCACACAGACGTGCACGCAGCGCTGGTCTCCTGGCCCCCATTCCAGCGTCTTCTGGAAATCGCGGACTTACGGGCATCACTCTCTCTGCAGGGACCCACGTGGTCCTTCGCAGTGTCACTGATGACGACGGTCAGTTCTGAGCGCCTGCCGTGTCCCAAGCTGGGGTAAGCCCTGGGCACGTGTGGCTCCTGCCGTTCATGGCACCCTGATGGAATAGTGTAACGCTTCCATTTTCCTTTCCAGAAAACAGGCTCAGACACATCCAGACACATGTGCGAGATCACACAGCCTCTGAGTCTGGACGGGCCCCTCCTGGCACATCTCTCCATCTGGGGCAGAGTCACCTGGTCCCCTTGAAGCTGGGGCGAGGGCAGTGTGCTGTGGAGCGGTGGGGGACGGGCCTCCCTCACCGGAGACTGTATGGTTGGGGTCCTGTCCCCCACCGGAGTCGCTCTGGCTCTCTCACTTCCCACGCTAACCTCTCAGCAGGGCCCCTTTCTTCTGGACCCCCGCATCCCACGCCGTGTGTCCGTCTTGCCCAAGCCCCTATCACCCTGAGCCCGTTCCCTCCCTTTCTTGTCCAGCGGCCGCGGCAGCCACGGGGGCTGGTGGGTGCCAACAGGAAGACAGTGGTCTCCGAAGTTTGGACGTCAGGGGGTCACGGTCCCTGTCCCCACATCTCCGTGCTGGGCCACAGCTGGGCTTCAGGCAGCGCTGTAGATGAGCAAGCCCCTGTTGTTTTCTGCCCCTGAGATGTGGCCCCGACCTTGTCCCCTGAGTCCCCCGCCAGCGGCCCGCCACGGGGCAGCGTCGGCCACCTCCCCCACCACCTTCTTGGGAATGGCTTTTTAAAGCCTTTATTTATTTATGCTTAATCTGGCTTGTTTACTTCTTTAAGAGACTCTGGTAATCACTTAAACAAGAAGAAACGTGATGGGTTATTATTTCTTCCAGTGTTTTCCAGAGCAGACATCTCGGCCTTGCCCGTGGAACAGCATGAAGCCTCCCGGGCCGACGCGGGGATGCCTGCTGGGGGGGGGATGGGCCCCGCTCCCTGTTGGGGTGACCGCCGCCCTCTGCTCACCCCGGGTGGGGGGTGGCAGACTCGGCCCGGCCCCCCCGCCCGGCGCTCACACCTGCCCCTGGAGGGAAGGCTTGGGAACCCCGGTTACAGACCAGCGGCAAAGAAGGGGCACGTGTGCTGGGGCGTCTGCGGGCGCGTGTGCGGGGTGTGTGTGGGGGGGAGGGTGTGCGGTGCGTGCGTCTTTGGATCTGGGTGTGCCAGCGGCTTGGGGCTTTTGGCGGCTTCTTCCCCCAGTTCCGACCCCTCGTGTTTCGGCGGCGGGCGGTCAGGGCGTAGGTTAAAACGGAGAGAAAGCGGGCAGGCCGCCTCCCCAGGGGCCTCCCCACTCTCTTCGGTTCATTGCCGGCTCACCCTGATTTCGGAGCCTCACCTGCCGAGACGAGGTGAGACGCTCCCAGGCTGCCAAGGCGGGGGGGGGGTGGGGGGGGGGGGGGGGTGGGAGGGTGGTGGAACCTGCCCGCCCGGGAAGCACGACCTTCCGGAAGCCGCTCGCGTTCCTCGGGTCTGACGTGGGCCGGTGCCAGCGCTCGGAACAAGGACGAGCCGTGCGGAGCCCTTCGGGGAGGGGCGGGGACTGTCGTGGGCGCGCCCTCGGTGGTCACGTGGTCGGGGGTCCCTGTGCAGCTGGGAGGGGCCTGGAGCTGCCGGGGGGGGGGGGGGGGGGGGGTTTTTGTCTCCCCCCCCCCCCCGGGGCCGCGCCCCAAGGGGCCCTAACTCGGCCGGGCCTGCGCGGATGCGGGGACAGGTGACTGGGTGGGCGGGACATTAGTGCGGAGGCCACACCCCGGGCCCGGAGCCTGTAAGATGCCGACCTGACGGCCAGTCCCCCTGAGCCGCGTGTGCGTGTGACGCTGGCCCCGCTGCTTCCACACAGCGCTGCGCACCAAGAGAACAGGGTCAGCGTTCGGGAGCTTTAGGTACAGATCGCGGACGTGGAGGTGAAGGACGGGGCCCCGGGCCTGTCAGAGCAGGCGGCGACGTGAGTTGTCCTCCGGGCCTGTCCTGTGGCCAGCCCTCGCACACACACCGGCACGCACGCACACGCGCTCGCACACACTGGCACGCACACACGCGCACACACTCACACACAGATACGCACGCTTGCACGCAGGCACACGCTCGCACTGGCCTCCATCATGCTCAAGTGCATCAGACCCGCAGCCCTGGAAGGCACCCCATCTGTGTACTATGAGCAGTAAGGCGGCGGTCGTGGGGCCACGTCCTGCCGCCCACGGCAGGCCCAGTCCTTTCCTGCACACACAGGGGGCACAGCCACCCCCTCCCCCAGGGCGGCCGTGCCATATGCTTCTGCCAGTGATGTAAACGGATGTGGTGCGCGCCCTCGGCAAGTGGCCCCTGCGTGGTGCTCCCTGCCCCCCCCAGCCCCCACGCTGCGGGAGGCCACACGCTCACAGGAGGGGGTAACGGGGAGAAGGGACACACCTGTGCTGAGCCCCGTGGACCCTCACTGGGGGTCACAGGGAAATGACTGTCCGCTGAGCTGTGGCGTCTGGGGCTGGTGGTTCCTGAGACAGAACCTGCCACAACAGCCCCGTGGCGGCCACGGCCACACTTCTCGTTCTGTGGAGTGGGCGTTTTCACGTGGACACACGACGCTGAGCCCGGAGGACACGTTCGCAGGGACACCCTCTCCCTTCTGTTCAGAAAACCTGGTTTCATCACCCGCCTCCCTCTACAGCCCTTCCCACCAGAACGGACGTCATAGCCCCAACCGGACACAGATGACAGAGCACTGCACTGACCCAGAAAAGCAGCCCGAGCTGCCGTGTAGACAGCGGCCCGCTCCGGGAGAGTTTCTCTGCTCGCCGTGCTCACAGGGGAGCCCAGCGCCCTCCCCCCGAACTCACACCCCTGTACCACAGACCCACTGTGCACTATGAGCAAATGTCTGTGACTCTTAGGTCTTATCTGGTGCCTAAAACAATCTGCATTCAGAATCAACAGATTTAACCTTAAACATTGAAGTAAATATGTGTCTTAAGGCCGTCTATAGGTAAGCCTTCAAGAAGGCCTCAGCATATTTTCCGACGTTAGGGACACTGGATTTGTCCTCAGATTTTGTATGTCCCACGACCTGGTCCTCGTGGGCTGGCTGGGAGGAAGCCGGTCTGGAGCTGGGAAAGAAGCTTCCTCTGGCCGGTGTCCGTTTACGCCTGTTTGACGTTCAGTGGCTGGTAGGAGGGAGCGATGACGGTAAAGTGACTCAGGCTGTCCACGAGTGGGGTGGGGAGCGACACGAGCCAGCTTGGCCCGGGGAGGGGCCTCCGGGCCTTGGGTCCCTGGCCTCCCAGCTGCCTCCACAGTGAAGTCAGCTCAACTAAGTGGTAAGTGGACTTGATGTCTCAAGTCCCCGTGGGCGGCCCAGAGGACCTCCCATGGAGGGTGGCGTGGTGGGGGTCCCTTGGCAGGTGGCTCCCCAGCCAGGTTGGCCTCACTGGGCACCTGCACCTGCCCAGCCACCAGGCGCTGCAGCCCTGGGACCTGGATGCTGCCTCGTCCCTCCCTCGGGAGCCCCCTGGGGAGGGGGTGGGGGGGTCTGTCCTTCACCTCTCCCAGCAGGGCACACGGGGTCTGACCCCTGTGAAAAGCCAGTTCTAGCTGATGCCCCAAGGGAGGCCCCCACCTCGGGGATTTGGTCCCACGACTGTGGGTGTTTGGGGTTGCTTCTTTGGAACCGGCCACTGTCAGGCAGCAAAAGACTCAACACATTTGTCGCTGAAACCCTCAAGGCGTTTTCTCTGGGACTCACACCATCACCTCGCGCTCAAGCTCTCCTGGCCCGTGGCCATCCCACCGCTGGTGCACAGACGGCCTGCGTCGCTGTGACGGGCCGGCCAGTCTCAAAGACTGTGCGTGTCCCAGACGGCCACGGCATCCACGCTTCCCTCCACTCCATAGCACTGAAAGTGTTTTTGGGGACCGTTGTTTTGCTGGTCTTAGGATATGGTTCCAAGATTCATTTCTGCCCTGTGGTGCAACAGCGGATAATTCACTTTCCTGCCGATGAGGGACTGTTTACGGCTGAGGCTTCATTCGGAGTCTGCAGTAACAACGCCGAAAACTCCCTTTCCAGACACCCGATTCTCCGTGCTTCCACTAGAAGGAAATTCCACTGGGAAGGAGCCGTGCCACTGGAGTGGAATTTTCCCACTGTTTGAGTCAGCCTCCCGGCTGTCACGGGGGAGGGGGTCCGCGGGAGGACAGGAGGCGGCTCAGGTCTCATCTGAGGGTAAATGCAAATTGTTGTCTCCCGTGCAAAACAGATAATTGCACGCACTGATCGATGACGCTGCATGGCAGCCTGAGGACACATAGGGGTCTTTCACTGCGAGCATGTTTATTCGGCATCTGTGGGGCCGCCTTCGTTTCCTGCGCTGATAAGCTTTCACAACAAAAGCGTCCCATCACAGAGGATGTGTGAGACCAGGCACGGGTGCAGCCTCGGGCACGTCCAGACTTGCCATCAGCACCGGTGTGGACACGGGTCTTCGTGGCTCCCGGAGGCCTTCTTCCCGGACCAAAGTGCCACTCGGGGTCCGGTTATGCTGGTGTGGAAGCAGCACCTGGGGGACTGGACCCACCTGCCGACGGAGCCCCTCAAGTTCGCGGGAAGGCGGGTAGCCAGAAGGACGCTTTCCCAGCTGGCGTCCATAAACACCTGAGGTCTGCAGACACATCTCAGGGGTTGAGTTCTCTGTGCTCTGGGGGATCGAAGGCCCCTCGTGAGTCCAATCTGCCTCGTGCTTGGACGCAATCAGAACTCCTTCCAAGAACTCCCACCTGCCGTTCCAAACTCCAGGCTAGAACTGCGCAAAAACCCTTTCTCAAATGCCACGGATCCCCCTTCGTGCTGATCCGCAGCTTTCCTCTCGTTTGGGGTGTTCCTCCTGCCCTCTGAGCCGCGTCCGGGCTGCATCACCTCGGGCAGCGCCCGTGGCGTCCTGGCTCGTGTATTCTAGTGCGGCGGTGAGTGGGCTGCGAGCGGGAGCATCGTGGCAGAGCGCTGAGCGCCGCCGACACGGCACTGCACCTACCCATCTGCTACCGAGAAGATACTGTAGGTTGGACAGCGTGCCTCAGTTAGCCTGTTCTCGAAGAAGCAGCGGGAGGCCCCCTGTGGCCCTGAATGGCTCTGCTCGGCCGTGATGCTGGCTGGTGGGGATTTCAACCCAGGACGGATGTGACACCGCACGGTTCCAGCCACGTGCTGGGTGGTCATGTCTACCTTGTTCAGCTGTGGTCCAGGAATCTAGAACAATGCCTGGAACATACTGGAAAATAATACATATCTGCAGGTGAATGCGTGAGTCAGAACTGAGGAGGCCCCTTTATCCTTTAAGACAAAGGTCAGCAAACTCTGGCCCAGGGGCCAAGTAGCTCACAGCCTGGTTTTGTAAATGAAGTTTTGTGGGCACATGGCCAACTCCATTTGCTACTATTACCCGTGGCTGCTCTCTGGCCACGAGAGCAGAGGTGAATCGGTGCAAACGAGAGGGCGTGGCCCGCAAAACCTAAAACGTTCATTCTCTGGCATTTCCTTTCCCAAAGACGTTCGCAGACCCCTCTGCTTTCAGATGCCACATTGGACTAGATGAGGAGAGTGGGGACCAGTAGGGCCCCATGTGCTTCTCTGGGCTCCCAGCCACTGCCTGTCCCACCGCACCCTGTGGAGATGCCAGGGCGCCTGGACCCCAGTTAGCGGGGCTGCAGGGTTCTGGGGGCGTGGCTGTGCCCGCACCTTGATGCAGCCCCCGGGACTGCCCTGTTCGTGGCTATGCAAGCCCAGGGGTGGAGGGTAAGGGGTGAGAGCAGAGGAACCGCATCCATGTCCACGCCTCCCCTCCTCCCTGCTCCCAGGGAAGAAGGGGAGTGCCCGTGGGCTGGGTCCACCTTTCTGCCAGACTCCCCTTCGAGGGTTGGCTGACCTCTGAGAACCAGTGACACGAAGTCACGGGGCCACACACACCCCAGGGTGCGGGAGGACACATGGTGTGACGCATTTAAACTCTGCTGATGAGAAGACCCGCCCTTGGCCTTGGGGCTGTCTTCTCACCTTTATCCCCTGACCCCTACTCGGTCCCTCAGCTGCCTGGTGTGTAGAGGAAGGATCCCACAAACGCTGGATTCTCTTCATCAGAGTCCAAGGCAGTGAATCGGGACACTGTCGTTCCTGGGACGGGATGTTCTCTGAGTCTTCTTATCTAAAAAAAATTCTTTTTAGTGTTTATTTTTGAGACAGAAGGAGACAGAGCGCGAGTGGGGAAGGGGCAGAGAGAGAGGGACACGGAATCTAAAGCAGGCTCCAGGCTCTGAGGTGTCAGCACAGAGTCCCACGCGGGTCTCGCAAGGTTCAGACTCGGGAAATGTGAGATCGTGACCTGAGCCCAAGTTGGACCCCCAACCGACTGAGCCCCCCTGGGTGCCCGTGAGTCTCCTTGTTTTAGTTCTCTTTCTGGTCTGCCCCTCCGTGATGGTGCGGTGCCGACACGGTATCTCCCTGGAGGCTGCAAGGGGGCAGTTTTCTAACACCGTCACCTGTTTCTCACCAATGAAGCTTTCCCTTATCCACTGTTGGTGCAATATATTTTTGGTATATTTATATATATTTTTTATATTTATATATGACCCTGATCTACTCAAGACTCCAGTCTGAGTTCATTTCTAAGGGAAACAGGGGAGTCAGATGCTACCACGAAGAAGCCAGGGACCAGCCATGCCTGGGATAGGGACATACTGTGGGACAATGGACAGGGGACATTCTGTGCGACAATGGACAGGGGACATTCTGTGGGACAACGGACAGGGGACATTCTGTGGGACAACGGACAGGGCAGTGAGTACAAAGAGAGGGGAAGATGGAACCTTGGATTGCATGCTCCAGGCTCCCATTGGGTTTGGCCAACGGAAGGCAATCGTGGAAGATTCAAAGATTGAAAGATGGCACAGGAGTGAGTCCGAACACTGATCTCTTGGATCGCTCCCTTTAGATGCTTTCAGAGTAGGCTTCTCCACTAGACCTGCTGATCCTGCCAAGGGGCCCTTCAAACTCACTCTTTGGGGTCCCCCGTGGCAAGGATGTCACTCCTGTGGTGCCAGCCCTGGGAGACTTCACTGCTGTTGTGTTTTCCCTAGGTCCTGTATGTCCTTCATTAAACTTACTCACCGGTGTGGTTCGATGTTCCATCCATTTTCCCTGTGTTGACACCAGGGTGAGACGATATGATGTTTGCAACGTGCCTGAAAATGTCCCGGTAATGGGGCACCTGGGGGGCTCAATCAGTTAAGCGTCCGACTTCGGCTCAGGTCACGATCTCACAGTTCGTGGGTTAGAAACCCGTGTCAGGCTCTGTGCTGACAGCTCAGGCTGGAGCCTGCTTCAGATTCTGTGTCTCCCTTTCTCTCTCTGCCCCTCCCCTGCTTGCGCTCTGTCTCTGTCTCTCAAGAATGAATAAACATTAAAAAATTTAAAAAATAAATATCCTGGTGTGAGCACCTGTGCACCAAGGGGACACACGCTAACTCATTGGGGGCGGAGAATGAATATAACAAGTACGTCAAATGGCTGCTGAGGTTGTGTGACGTGCGCATGAAAATTCATTATTCTCTCCGTAATATTATTAATAAAAAGTCATTAGCAATCCAGCCCGTCCCCAAAGCCCAGATGGTTTAAAGGACAAGATCTTTCAAAACGTGAAGGCAAATGACACCACCTTGCTATTTATATTATTTCAGAACACAAAGAAAACGCAATCTCTCGTTAATTTTATAAAGTCAACATAACTCCCCCCAAACCTGACTCATGGCCCCCCTGAAGGCCCACTGTAGCCCAATACTACTCATGAATGTTTAATGCAGAAATTCTAAGTAAAATATTAGCACGTTGGTGTGGGCTGAATTGTGTTCTCTCCAAACGCCATGCTGGAACCGTAACAGTGTGGGACCTTATTTGGAAATAGAGTCACTGTAGATGTAATTAGTTAAGGTGCGATCATCCTGGGAGAAGATGGGCCCTTCGTCCAATATGACCAATGTCCTTAGAAGAAGGAGAACACGCACATGTGCACACGCACACGCATGATGTCACGTGGAGGCGGAGAGAGAGGCTGGAGGGCGCGGCTCGAACCAGGGGCGCCTGGGCCGCCGGAAGCTGGGAGGGGCAGGAGGTCTTGGAGGAAGGCTTCTCCGAGTCTGGAAGAAGTAGGCGCTGCCGGCACCTGGGTTTGAACTTCCAGCCACCGGAACCGAGATTACAAATTTCTGTTGTTTTATGCCACCTGGTTCGTGGTCATTTGTGATAGCAGCTACCGGAAACTAACACAGACATCGAATCAGCATTTAATAAGATTAATATGATATGCTTGAGCATGGCTTATTTTAGGAACGAAAGGGTAGTTTAATATTGGGAAATGTATTAATATAATTTATCACATTAATTGTTCCGAGAAGAGTGTATATAAAATCACCTTGAAAATAGGGATTTGATTAAAGTTACGGACGCTGAGCCCAGAAAAATGCTCACGTGCCTCTCCTACACACAGAACGTCCTGTGTTTGCCCATCTGGAGAGCCTGAGGACATCTGAACAACTCTGGGAACAAACACGAAAGAGGAAAAACGACCCACAGAAATGCCCGCAAACCAGGAGCTTTGTGAACGCCAAACATCAGGAACGGTTAGAAGGCGTGATGAGTAACGTAGCCTCATAACCACACCAAACGTAAATTCCTGGAGGGGAGCGTATGCGCTATGCAATCGCACATGAAGCGATCTATAAAATTTTACTGAAAGATATAAAATGAGACAAATGGATGGAAGGATTATTAACTCAATATTATAAAGATGCTAATTAATCTAAAAGTGCAATCTTGGTCAAAATCCCCAGATGAGTCTAAAGGTTTTCAGGATGAGTAAACGAACAAATAAAACATTTCTGATATTTTTGCACTCTGGAGGGGAACTTGCTCTAATAGATATGGAAATGCTTCCCTGAGTCCAAATGAAGGCGGGGCGTGACTGGGTTGGAGAGAGGATGGAAAATCGGTGAAACGGAGCACGAGATCTACAGCGCTGCCCGCGACAACACCGGCTCTGTAAGGTGGGACGTAAATTTCACGTGGGAGGCTGGGTGACCCAGGAGACGGCAGTGGGGCAGCTGATGGAATTTGTACGGAAAAAGGTAAATCGAATCCTTAGTGCAACCTGCAAATCAAGATAAGTTCTGGATTAATTAATTATGTAAGAAAAGAATACATGAATACATCGAAACACGAACAATGAAAACAGGTGACCTTTCCCTGAAGCCGTAGGGGGAGGTACATCTGGAGGCAGAGGCTGGCGGGAGCGGCGGCTGAGTACGTCCTGTTGCACAGTCACCGGGGGGGGGGGCAGTCTTCAGAAGGGGACTCCTCTCCCTGTTCCGGTTTTCTCATCTCTGAAGCGGGTTGTGGGGTTACGGCAAAGATGAAATGAAATGACATGTAACCTGCTAAGAACGGGGCATTCGAGAAACACCGGGTGTGTTCTTGCTTACGCGACAATTAAAGATTATGCACGACAAAAGGACCCCGACACATGGACACACGTCAACGGGACATTTGCGCTGCACAGGATCGGCCCTGTCTCGGGCACAGTGTTTGGAACGCTTATGCGTTCACTCCCTTCGTGGAGGCCGTCCTGCACGCCCCCTGTGCACCAGCACAGCCATACGCATGCGGGGAGCGCGAGCAGTGAGAAGGCCCCGTGACCGGGCAGCACTGGAGAGCCAGCACGTGGGAGCGGGATTTGGGCTCGGCCCCGGGAGGCTTTTCCGTCCGTCGCGGTGCTCTGCTCTGGTGTACGTGTTTACACAGCCTCCCCGTGCATCTGGCTTTTCCTCCACGAAATGGGGCTGTAATAGCGGCTTGCGGTTGGGCTGTTACGAGGGCTAAGTTAATATTTGCAAAGTGCTCAGAACAACGGTGGGAACACAGAGAACACTCTGTCGGCATTTGCTGACTGGTAAATACATAAAGTCGTTTGCTTTTTCAAATTTTAATGTGACCTTTCTCTTCTGCATTTCCAAGAACGTGACTTCTGTGCTGGTGGCCTCGAGTATTCATCTTTATGAAGGAGGGAGATCAGGATGTGGCGCACACTAACGGGAGGACAGAAAAGGAGCACAGACTAGGATGGCACGTGAGCAGGGGCTTGGAAGGTCACGTGGGAGAGGTCTCACCTGAGCCTCCGTGGCCCACCGTGGTCTAACGTTGGAGGGGGGCAGGTGATGGTGCCCTTTGTGCAGAGAGGGAAGGACCCAACCTCCAGGCAGGGAAGAAGGGAGCCATCCCAGAGGCCCCTCAGCCACGGGGTGGTGGGAGGGAGCATGGGGAGGATGGAAAGGAGGACTGCCTGCACCTGCTCTCCCTGAAGCGTATCTCTCAGCTCCTCCTCCTTGAGGGATGTCTCCCAGCTTCTCC
This sequence comes from Panthera uncia, assembly GCF_023721935.1. Classification (NCBI taxonomy): domain Eukaryota; kingdom Metazoa; phylum Chordata; class Mammalia; order Carnivora; family Felidae; genus Panthera; species Panthera uncia. Next base: position 83,572,481 of record NC_064818.1, on the reverse strand, counting down.
TTCCTGAGGGATGCTCCCAGCTCCTCCTCCCTGAGGGATGCTCCCAGCTTCTCCTCCCTGAGGGATGTCTCCCAGCTTCTCCTCCCTGAGAGATGTCTCCCAGCTTCTCCTCCCTGAGGGATGTCTCCCAGCTTCCCCTCCCTGAAGGATGTCTCCCAGCTCCTCCTCCCTGAGGGATGCTCCCAGCTTCTCCTCCCTGAGGGATGTCTCCCAGCTCCTCCTCCCTGAGGGATGCTCCCAGCTTCCCCTCCCTGAAGGATGTCTCCCAGCTCCTCCTCCCTGAGGGATGCTCCCAGCTTCTCCTCCCTGAAGGCTGCTCCCAGCTCCTCCTCCCTGAGGGATGCTCCCAGCTTCTCCTCCCTGAAGCATGTCTCCAACTTTTCCTCTCTGAAGGAATGTCTCCAGCTTCTCCTCCCTGAAGGGGTGGCAAGGAGAGTGGAAGTGGCTTGGGCCAGCACAGTCTACATGGGGCTCAGTGAGGAGCTGGCTCACAGATTGCCCCAAACCCACAGGGGCGCAGACTTGACCAAGTGGCTGTGGAAACTCCACAGTGGGGAAGGGAGACCTGAACTGGGCTCTTTCAAGTGCCCTCGGGTCCCGGGCCGTGTAGGAAATAGTTGAGTGTGTCGATGTCCCTGGGGCACGGCAAGGTGGCTCTGCAGTTCAGCCTGCAGACCAGCCATGTCACAGCCCCATCTCCGAAGGTGGTCACATTCAGCGGGAGCCAGAACGAGGCCAGGGTCACCCCAGGGTCTGAAGACACAGAGAGCCTGGATCGCATGTCACACCAGCCTGGAGCGTCAGCCTCGACCCTCCCTGAGAGCCTGGCAGCACAGGTGGCTGCCTGGCGGGAGGCTGAGTCCTTCTCCCCCAGGAGCATGCACCCCCCACGCATGCCCCAGCAGGGCACCTGGACGCCACCGCAGCGAGTGGCAGGGACGCGGCAGCATCACCTGATGTCCAGGACTAGGCTATGGTTAAAGCTGGCCGAGCCACCTCGTCTTTGCCTTTCTTTTACTACTTGCCATCTTTGCTTTATTGTTTATTACTTTTACTTTGTTATTAGTTATTCATCCCCCTACCAAGCAGGGGAAGACTGAATCCAGAAAAGACAAAATAAATAGGACATAGTTTCTCTGAAACTCCAGTTGGAGTGAGAAATTCTCCAAGCTTGTTTTGCAAAGGATGAATGTATTAACATGAAATCCCTTAATTATAAGTAAGACAATGCGTGTGCAGAGGTGGAGGCTCCTCTGAGCTTCCGGTGTTCCCTCCATGGGGCACCAGTGCTCCTGGGGAGGGTGGCCTCTTGGGGGCCTGGCTGTGGGTCCCCCTGGGAGTCCAGTCCCTGATAGCGGGGGACAGGTCACTCCCCCTACGTTAATGGGCATAGATTTTTCTCGACGTAGGCGCCCAAGAATCAGCAAGGCATAAACACACCAAATACACTGCTTGGCCATCAAGCGATCAATCATCCCATTAAAAAAAAGGCACAAAACAAGAAATGTAAAGACCTGAACTTAGAGACAACGCAATTCCCTGGAATGGGGAAGGGAAAAGGAGGCGTGTATAGAAATAAGAAGGCAAACTTACCACCCAAGTGACCCACTCTCTGAACTAAAATGGGTTGAGAAAGTCGACAGAAGGATCAAAGTGTGTGTGTAGTTGGGAATGTCCGAGAGCAGGGAGCATCAATTAGGAAATCAGAACATAAGAGAAGGTGTGTGGAAGGTGGCAAAGATCATCCAAGCCGGTGTGGGTGTTCGGAGAGCCCGGAAAACGGGGTGAGATTCGTCTTCAAAGTTACGACATGAGGGAATTTCTGCAAAATGAAGGGGGACGTACAGACGAAAGAAAATTCCACACAAAAGCCTCGACAGGGCCACATCCGGTGGTCTATGCGGAAGGCTGAAACTTGGAGCTGTCCGCACCCCCCCGATCATCTCTGGAGGGTGGGGTCTTGGGTCACCCCTTTTATTGATCCACTTTCTGATTTTTTGATGGTGTCATTGGATTCCATGTGCCGTGAAACACTGTGAGAAGAAACAACGAGCATGAAATACAGCTGAAATACAGCTGGCCCTCGAACAGCCCTTCTCACCCCGCACGGTCGAAAACCCGGGTATAACTTTCGACTCCCCACAACTTAACTACCGATAGGCTATTGTTGACCAGAAGCCTTACTGATCGCGAGCAGTTGATTAACACGTATTTTTTGTGTTACATCTATTCTATATTGTATTCTTCCAATAAAGTAAGCCAAAGAGAGTGTTGTTGAGAAAGTCATAAGGCAGAGAAAGTACGCTCACGGCACTGCACTGTATTAGTCGGAAAAACTTCGTGTGCGGTTGGACCCGGGCAGTTCACACCTGTGTCGTTTGAGGGTCAGCTGTGATTGGCCTGGGGGTCTGGGGGTGAGCACCTAGGAGGAGGGCAGTTAGGCCGAGCTAACTGAGCTCCTGGAGGAGGGCAACGTCTCATTTCCGGGACCGGCAGGCCTCCCTCTGTGTGAAGATCTGCGAGTGCTGAAATGCCACTGGCCACCTTGAAGGTTTTGACTGGTGGGTCCACTCTGGCCCCAGATCCCTTTGGATATTTCCGCTGTGTCTGCTGGCACATCTCTGGGTTCCAGGAAGGGCCCTTTTCTGTCTCTGGGGCCCCCGGGCAAGCGGGGCCAACCTTCCCAGAAGAGGGGTCAGTGCTGGGCCCTCCCGGTGGGGTTTGCTCCCATCACCCCGGCTTCCACTGAACTCACACAGTCTGTTCTTTTTTTTAATGTTTATTTATTTATTTTGAGAGAGAGAGTGAGCGAGCAGGGGAGGGGCAGAGAGAGAGGGAGAAAGAGAATCCCAAGCAGGCTCCACATTGTCAGCTCAGAGCCCGATGCGGGGCTCGAACTCCGGAGCTGCGAGATCATGACCTGAACTGAAACCAAGAGCCTGACACTTAACTGACTGAGTCTCCCAGGCGGCCCCTGCATAGTCAGTTCTAAGAAAGGATGCGCTTTAGTTTACAAAAATATTATTCCTTTCAGTATTCAAAAACTTGGTTTTGCAAGACCAGGACTTTTTAAAAAAACTTAATGAATAATTCATTCTTGAATTCAAAATTTCGGGACTTTCCTGGTGACATATAACGTGTCCCTCTTCTATTATTTCTTGTAGATGATCCAGTGTCATTGAATTTCACTGTCCCGAGGGAACGTTTTAGGAGATTTGCCTGGAAATCACATCTCAAGTGAAGTTTTAATATAAACCGCAAACAAAGAAGACAAGCGACTTTATTATATTAAGAGATCATTTATTCTATACATTTGCAGAGTTATCTGTAGAGTCTCAATTTTATAACCATCTGCAATTTAAACGAGGCTCCTTTTGTTGAATCGTAATGAGCCAGGCCACTGTGAACCCCAGCTGCTGTTTAGATTAAGACAATGCCTTTTTTTTTTTTTTAATGAAACCTCCCCCTTGTCTATCCCACAGTCCAGATTTCATTTGGAGAATCCTGAACAAGACCGCGGGTATTGTAACGTTGTCTTACTTCAAGACGCAAAAGGAGTCTGTTTTTAAAACAGCAAACACCAGCTGAAGGATCGCACGGTTTCACAACCTAATTATAAACACTCCGTGATCTCTGAAGACACAGCAAAGCAAATAAATGCGTTTCTTTGGCAGAGGAATGGCGTCTTTATAGTAAAGTACCGCGTGCTAGGAGGTAATTAAGGCAAAGCATCCGTTCTGATCCATCACGCTAACGCACACTGGGGCTGCCCTTGAAAAACGTATTTCAGCTCTCTGCACTTGGGAGGGGGTGGGGATCTGAAAGCCAAGCGGCCCCCTGCCCCCGGCTGGGCCCTGGTGGTCTCCTGCTGAACACAAACTCTTCGCAAAACACCCACTGCCGTCAGAGCCGCCTTGCGAAGGCGACGGGACAAGACTAAAGCCCGGTCCTCCTCGCTGCCATCGGGCGCGAAGACAACACCGCCCACATCCCAGTGACCAGACCCCGTCTTGGCTTTTCCACGATCCTGCTTTGCCACTCTTTGTCTCCGTGCGTCTGCATGAGGTAGGCTGGGACGCGGGGTCACACTGCCCCTGCATAGGTGTCCCATTTTGCAGATGAGGAAGAGGGGCCCGAGTGGCCCAGGAGAGGCCCCTCGGTGACTCAGTGATCCCCCATGGCCTCTGCTGTTCCCGCATTCTCCACCGCCAAAGCTGCCTGCACATTTCTTATCCTGCTGTGTCGGTGCCCACGCACGCACGCACACACACCCACACGTGCACACGCATGCATGAATATGGACTCACATACACGCACCTAAGTGCACACACACGTAGTCACATGCACACGCATGCACAGACTTGCACACACGTGTGCACCCACACGCACAGACTCACACACGTATGTGCTCACACCAGTATGGATACACACAGAGCATAGATATACGCACAGTACTTTTCAGATGAAAGTATTACAGACATTGTGAGGCCATAGTTAGAGGCCTCGTGACTTTATTATTTACTCTGTTAAGTGTGTGTTAATTTATCGTATGCCATTATGCCGCAGTCCAGCTGTTACAAAGTGCACACCGCACACATCCGAACTGCAGAAAATCGTAATGAAAACAAAAGTAAGGCCTGCAGGTCACGGGGTTCCCTGTGACTTGCGTGTTTGCAGAATCATTTTTGGCGGTCCCCTCGTGCAGATCTTTCCATTGCTAATGATCGAGTTCCGCCGGTCACGTATACCGTTCTGTAGGTAGGCTCTCACCTGGAAGTCAGTGGGGACCCCTGTGCCCGTCACTGCTGTAGGCTCTGTGGCGTTCCGGAGGAGCCAATTTCCCTCAGTCCCGGTTGTCCCGGAGGAGGGACGTGGGCCCCCAGCGGCCCCTCCCAGTAGATGGCACACCAGCACGCCGGGGACCTGCCCTGGCTGGGGCGCGGCCTGGGGTCCGCCTGTCTGTGTGGCCGGCCGCCGCCCCGCTGCTGGACATTCTGGGTGGCTTTGTGGTCACAAGAGCACGCGGTGAGGGCCTGGTGTCCCATGCGCATCTCTGCGCACCTCTCCGGTGACTCCCTTCACCTACGTGACAGGAGGAGAACTTTCCAGGCGTTCGTTGGAAGACTCTCCCAAGTGTTTGCAAATTACCCCCGGAAGGGTGTCTACGGGGGCACGCGGCTGACAAGGAGCAAGCTCGGGTCACTGTTCATTCCTTGTCCTCTGACCGTGGAGACCCGTGACTCCCTGCACAAATGGCCATCAGGCTGGCTCCCCTTTCCCTCTGTTGGGTGGCCTCTGGGCGCGGGCGCTGCCGGGACGCGGCCACACGGTTGCCATCCCTGAGTATCGGCCGTGGCCCCAGGAAGACTCCGCGCCCAGAGGGTTGGCGACACCACCCTGCAGCCGCACACGAAGGTCGCGTGTCTGGACCGGGGACACCTTTTGGCCGGACTCCCAAAATGGAAGTCTTCCAACGGACGGGTTGGATCCACCCGTCACCGCCCATCACTTCGTAACGTGCCGTCAGCGAGTCAGAGCTTCCAACGGAGGGATCAGCCTCCACGTCAGGTCAGGGCTCGAGGGCGAAGCGCACTGTGGCTTGCTCTTTGCTGCAGAGGCTGTCTGAGCCTTCACTGCGCTAATGTCAGCGAGGAAGACGGAGACACATGACCCTTCCCGAGCCCCACAGGCTCAGGTTCAGGAAAAGTCCTCTGCGGAGCTTGAGCGCCCACAGCCCTTGAACAGCGCGGGGCCTCTCTGGTCCCGACCGTTTCCGTCCACGGCTCACGTTCGTCTTTACTTAGATCTCGACTCAATACAGTCTTTGAGAGAAAGTTCAACCTTCCTACTTTAGGGCACAAAACAGTCATTAAGGATCAAAATTTAAGAAAGGAAATTCTCTGAAAGTTTGTGACAGCTTTTTTGAGAACTTTCTACGGTCTTGGACTGAGTCTGTGTCTCAAATTCAGGCCCTCCTAGTCCCAGTCGCCAGAAATACCAATTACCCACACCACTGCCCTGGATCAGGAGGCAGTGGGGGGGGGGTGCCGGAAAGCCGCTGGCCTGGACGGTGGGACACTGGTTTCTGATCCTGGTTATGCCACTAACTAGTTGTGTGACCAGACACCTTCGTCACCTTTCTCTATTGGTTTCCTCGGCCATAAAAGAGGGATGCTAATCTAGATTCTTTGGGGACTTCTGCTTCGAGGGGGCCGGGAAAGGATTGTTTTATCCCTCGATCCCACTGGCGGGAGCTCGATGCGCGCCCCAGGGCCTGCGCACCTCCTGTGCTGAATGCGGGGATCGGAGGACAGCGAGATGCCTGCCCCCGCCACACCACGGGCCCGGGACCCGCCATGCTGGGGCCTCTCAGGGGCTCCCATCGCAGGAAGTGACTGCCACCGTCACCTCACGACTTCTAAGTACATCGCAGCAGCATCTTGCACACCTTATGTGTACATAATTTCATTAATAAAATGCCTTAAAGGAAAAGAAGGACGAAGAAAAGGGCCCGGGACGGTGAGCCGCGGGAGGTGGGGCGTTCGTGGAAGCAGACCTCGGTTCCTGATTTCTGCACGGGGCCAGGTACTCATTCCTACGAGCAACCGAAGTGTAATATTTTCTGGTGGTTTTTCTCCTGATTGAAACAAAGCCGATGCAGGAAAGCGGCATCCAATGCAGTCTCGTTTCGCAGCTTGGAAGGAGCTCTTTGCTGAACGTCCGCTTTCCAACAAGCTGCGTTCTGATGTTTCCACACCGGGAAGAACTGTTCGGTTCGCTTGGTCAGCGGTTCTGACCGCGTGTCTCTGCCTTGCCCCACCCCCCGGTACCCCCTCCCTGGAGGATCTGCTCCCACCCCTCCGTGCCCCTGCTGTACCCCGGCTCGAGGACCCAGCACTTTTCCATCTCAGTGTCCCGGCTTCCAGCTCAGGTGACGCCCGGTCTCGATGAATAAATGAGGGGGTCAACACACACATCCTGGCCCTATTCCGTGAGGCCAGGCTATCGATCTTAGGATGCATTTTGACATTTCCTTTGGAAAATATGCAGACGGGATCTGCTGGTCTGTCATTACGTCCCTTGGAGGGCTCATCTGGCGTCTGCGGCTGTGAGCCCTGACCGGTCCCGACCGTCCTGCGTCGCCTGGCTTTGAACGCCTTCTTCTGGTCACGGTGCAGGTTTCTGGCATCTGAACTCAGTGTGAGCACTACGGGGTCTGGGTTAGAGGCCACCGGCTGAGTCACCAGGCAGGCACCCTGAACCCAGAGCCTGGTAAGTTCCCAGTTTTCATCAATTAAACTTTGCACGGGCGCCCTTCTCTCCCGCCGCAGCCCCCACAAACCCGTAGCCAAGTCTGTTCTTGAAGACTTCCCTCTGATATCAGTGAGTCAACCTTGCCGTTCTGTAGGGCTTATGTCTTCCCTTGGGTTCCGTGTTGTAATTAGTTTCCTGGGGAAATTGGGGAAGAGACTCTGCCTCTAATTATAGCTCAGAAGGAAATGGGATGTGGTCACGATGCGGCAACGACGCTGGGATTCTCATGCGCTAGAACAGTCTCTGGAGAGGCCAGCTGCCGGCTCCCACGAAGGGGCGGCCCCGGCAGATGCCTCTCCTGGCCAGGAAGGCTCAGCGGGCTGGTGGTTTGTGAGGGGCCCGGAATTACCGTCATCCTCCCAAACATCCCCGCTCTCATTTCAGTCCCTTCTCGTCCCCAGTCAGTGCCCTACTTTTCAGGTGAGAGACCTGCAGAGGCCTTGGGCACACGCCCCACCTTTGCTGCAACCCAACAGCCCCGGGACCAGACACAAGAGGGAGGAGTCTCAAATGTCAGGCGGTCATAGAAACTTCCCATTCCATGGTCACATTTAAACTGGGAATTTTTAGCTCTGAACTTGTTTTATTTTTGTTCCTCGTCATAATTGGAAGCCGCCAACCTGCTCATCGGAGCTCGAATTCCTCATGCGATCTTCGTGGCTTTCAAATGTAGCAGCTTGGTCTGCCGGAGCCTCGGCTCCCCAAGGCACTTTCTCCTACGTGCAGGTGACGGCTTAAGTGATGGCTTCCACACCGTGCACCGTTGAGGGCCTGCGTCCTGTCCCCGGGGGGTTAAGCCGCCTGGCTGTGGAACTGTAGCTTTGCTACCTGTGGATGTTTCTGGTAACAGTTGTACTGAGGCTCTTCGTTGCAGGTGACGGCATATATCCCTGCTAATTGCAGCACAAAGGGATTGGCTTCCATAGATTGTTCGGGACTACTGGCTGCTCACAGAACTTACGGGACAGTCAGGGAACCAGAGGGGAGTGGTTCCAGTGAGAAGCAAGCCACCAGGAGAGATGCCCGGCTGCCAGGGGACAAGTCTCGTGGAAACCCCAGTTCCCCTCAGCAGCCACGATTCGGGCCCAAAGTCATAGCTTTCCGTATACATTTGTCCTTGAAGAGCCAAAGGCCTTGTCTGGAAGATCTGACGCTCTGATCTGCCTGCCCACGGCTGCACCTTTACGTTGTTGGCGTCTGTTTCACAAGGCGAGGGGCCGTGTGGCTGGATCCAGGGCACATCAAGCCCTCACCCTGAGCTGTGCTGGGACGTGCGGCACACGACGGTTTGCCAGGAGGGCTGTGGGTTCCAGCAGAAAGAGCAGGCCCCTCACCTGGCCAGCTGCGTATCAGCAGGCATTTCCGGGAGACCTCTCTCCTCACCAGGTGTTGACCAGGAGGCTGCCTCGTGAAGATCTATTTGTGACTGGTAAGCGGTTCTGCAAATGTGAGTTCTGTCCACACGACCCCATCCCCACACCTTCCTTTCCTCTGTGCTTTTGAATTATAAGATACAAAAGCTTTATTAGACATTTGGAGCTAGATGCTCACTCCGCCTGCCCTCCGCTTAGTGGATAACGCCTCCAGATGACAAATCCTGTTTTTCTTGATTTGAATATCTACAGTATGTATATTTTTCATGCACCTAGATGAGCCCCATTTAGATGGGCCTTATTTTATTTTGCACATACTTCTGAAAGCAAAATGCAATTGACTTGTAATCATTGGCAACTGCTTCGTCTGTTATAGCACCAAAGACTCATTCAATCAATGACAACTTCCCAGTTTGTGATATTTATATAGGAGGCATGAGATAAACTTGTGGGGTGTTTGCATTTTGGTGTGTGTCTTACCTGAAAGTCTGGAGAAACAGAGTCAAGATACTGTGGAAAACTTGGATTTAAGAATAATCTCGATGGATACGGGAGTCCTGCTCTGCTGGGCACTTCCTGACTCACCTCGGGGGAGCCCTGGGGTTTTGAAGCCTGTAGTTGGGCTCACCTGGGTGAATGAGTCCCGGCTGCTGACCCGGGGCGGGTAGGCCCTCTGTGGCCGTCTTGCTCCAACGCTTGGATTCAGTTACGATCGGAAGGGAGATCCACCGATGGCAGGAGCCCTCATGATGCCACCTGGAGAGGGGATCCTTCCTCCCAGCCGCACAGCGAGGGTCTGTGAAGACGAACTGTGTGTCTGCAGTGGGGCTTGTGCAGGAAGTGAGCGGGCAGACGGTTTCCCGGAATGTCCAGGGGCTTCTGAGCGTCCCCTTGGATCTGTGCGGATGATGGAGCCTGTGTGCTGGCTGGAAACGGGGGGCATTTTCCCAGTGTGATGACGCCCTCGGGTCATGGCACAGAGCACCATTCGAGGAACGGGGGGGTATGGGTGGGGACAAGTCTGGAGCTGGGCGGACGCAGTGGCCCAAGTGCCCTCTTCCTTCGTCGGGAAGGCCACTGCTGTGCCGCTGAATTCTGTTCTGCATTGTTCATTGGCTTTGGCCTCAGGCTTTACAGTGTCACTGCTTCCAGTGGTGAACTTGGGCCCCTGAGTCGGAGCCTGGGTCCCAGACACCCCGGGAGCCGGCCCGCAGGTTCACGCCCAGGGAGGGAGGGTCCTGCGTGTCTCCTGCTGAACGCACAGTGACTGTGACTGTCCTGGGCTCGCAGGCCACAGGCCTTCCCAGACGCCCCGTCTCTGTGGTAGCTTGCCTTCGAGGTGACCCGGCCACCCCGACAGGTGCCATCATACAGCAGAATCCTCGCTGTTACCACCACCAATATTTCTCTTTAAATCTGTCACAACACTGCGCACTCCACGTGGCCAGACGGCAGCCGAGGTGTGGCCTGAGCCCGGCCCCCCATCAGCACAATTGCTCAGATGGTTGTGCTGTCATTTCAAGCTGAGTGGGAGCCTGGCCTTCACCCACAGTGCGAGCTTGCACGGAACAGGCAAAACGCAGGCTTTCGCGAAGCCACTCGAGCATTTCTGAAAATTAAAGGTAGAGGGTGGACGGCGGGACGCCGCGCTCTGGCCCAATGAGTTGTTCAAAAGACGGTCGTCACCTGTTGCATAAGAAGCAGAGAAGACGCGTCGGAGTTGGCTGGTCGTCCACGGGAGTGAATTTGCATGTGCAAATTCCGAGTCACACGGGTTGAACATGAGGTTCCTGTGGGTGTTTGGGGAAGCTCTCTGAAGACGGGGGGTGGGGGGTATCGGAGCCTGGAGCTTGTGGGGGGTGAGATCCGGGCTGGAGCTCACAGGTCTCTACTCCTGCGGGTATTCAGGGTAGCCTGGCTTCCTGACAAATTCTGCTCCCTCCGATTTCTTTTCCACAGAAAACATTTCATGCGAGGACCTGTCGGGCTCTGGGCTGTGACTGACGTCGGCATTTTACACGGTATTGTGTGTTATGGCATCTGTCAATGTGACTCAGGAGGAGACGCTCGTGCCCCGTGGCGCGTTCCCGTCGCGGTGTCGGCTCCGGGGCCCCACTTTCTGTGGCTTTTTACCTCCAAGTGCACGGTTCGCTGTTTGCGTTTTGAATTCGATGTCTGCACGTCTGCAGGTTTTCTACTTTTATTCCCAGCTGGGAATCCCTCACACGACAGGCACTAAAAACCGAGCTGCCAGGAGGCAGCTTTCCTGGCCGGTGTTCAGCTCTTTCTGAGACGCAAGGGATTGATGGAAGCAAGTCAGCGGAACCTGACAGCAGCTCAGCTGGCCTCTAGTGGGCTCAGGGGCTCCTGGGGAGGGGCCACGGCTGCAGAGGGCCTTTGTCTTTCTGTCTGCCTGTCTGTCCTCCACCTGTGATGACAGGTGAGTGGGTTCATCAACAAACCAGGGCCAAGGCCCCAACCAGTAGCGCAATCAACCAGCGGCCGTGCCGGGGCCCCCCGGGACTCAGGTCCTCTCCTGGAATCGCCCGGAAAGCCACATGTGAACACTCATTGGTGGACATAGCTGGGAAATAGGACAAGATGTGGTCTTTCTCTGCAACACCCACAGACAGCCTCTCACAAAAGAAGGGGCGAGGAACGAGGCAAGGCTTCCCCATCTGCCTCATCACAGGTGTCTGCAGCCCGGCACGGAGACTCAACTACCCACTGGCCCCAGCCTCGAGGCCTCACTCCCACTCACAGCCAATGTCAAGGCCTCTCCAGCTTTCCTGTCCTTGGCGGCTCATGGAGAAGATTCACCGGCCGAGAAAGGAAGGGTGGGCTGAGGCTGAGGGTCAGGCAGGGTCCCTGCCTTTGTGCACAGGGCCGATTCTGGGGAGTTTGCGTACTGAGAGCGTGCTGGAGAGGCTTCTCCTCCCGTGCTCCGCAAGCGTCTCATTTGCAACATTCCTTGGCTTTCGGCATCATTTCACGGGCTCCGGTCCCCGGCCCTGATTGCCGCAGACAACGGCAAGGTCGATGCGGCATTTAACAAGCAGACGTCTCGGAAAGCCCGGTGATCTCTCACGATCTTCTGGAACTGCTCTGACCGTGTCTCCTGGCGCCTGCTGGCCACATTAACTAACACATTCTCCTTCACATGGAAGGAAAAGTCAAGTGCGAATGTGGAAAAATTTTAGGTAATTTTGCTGCTTTTGCTGCCCCTGCACGTGAGATGGGAGGCGTTGCCTAGAGTGAAGCCATCCAATCTGGGCGTCCCCGTCCCTGACCTATGCGCTTGGTGAGATAAATAGTCTTGTTACAGACACGGACAGGACTGCTCTGCCTTTGTCGTCTGAGTTACATAGCACACGGCAGAGCCCCCTGGTTTCCCAGGGTCAGAGCCCAGTTCTGGGGATCTCACTGCGGTTCTTCAGTCTGAAGGGTGTCTTGTGTGTTAACTGTCCCTCCCGGACCACCGGCTCCTTGAAGACGGTGCCACAGACGTGGTCTCCCTCGTCGCCCAGCAGAAGGCTTCGGCTGCACTTGGATTGGATGCTGTTTCAGGGGTGGGTGAGTATAATCGCTAAGAACTGTCACAGAGCAATCACAGAAAGCAAGGATATTCTACCCTTGGAATTGCTGAGAAAAGCCAGCACTCACCTGCTTACCTTCAGGGGATGCATCGTGGTTCATTCCTGGGTTCCCGTGCTGCAGCGTGTGGGAGATTTCTACCTCCTGGCAAACACCACTCATCCGATTTAATCACCTTATGACTTGCTTGTGCATCTTTTAAACATCTGGTTGAGGATAAGTTCAGGTTTGAGTGGATCAGTGGAGGCTTCCAAGGAGATCGGGAAGCTGTCTGTCGTCCCAGGATGTCTGTCCTTAAGGAAACAACACAGTCCCCACCGGGAGGAAAGCTGGATTTGATTTCTGCAGGCGCAAAGTACGTCTCTGGACAGATCTCAGTGTGGACATTCAGATCTTTGCTGACTATGTGAATGTCATGAATGACATTTTTAATGTTTTTACCATCATCACTTTGCCCAGACACCAACCAATTCATTACAGTGGCAACGGAGCCTTCAACGACATGGGCCAGTTTTGTGGGATTCCCACTTCCCGGAGTGAGAGCTGCCCCTGTTTTTAGGCTTTGTGCCCCTGTAGGACGCTCTTCCCACGCCCGGGACGGCCCCTCAGCTGGCTTCCTGGAGAAGCAAGTCCTGCTGTGCTCTCTGGTGTGAACACACTTTTTTTGCAGCAACCCCCACCCCGCCCCCGCCCCGGTAGGAGAAAAAACTTTCCCCTTGACAAAATGTGGCAGTTTCTTAGTCTTGAGGCAGAATGACGGTGACCCAGGAAGAGAATGGGGAACGCCTGAGCTCCCGGGTCGGTAGAGAAAAGACCTCCCCAAATCCCAGTCCGCTTTGGTGAAAGCCAATCAAACTGTCCTTTGGGCTCCTGGCATCCTTCTGAGGGGATGAGCCGGTCCTTGCACCTTAGCGGCCACTCGGTGGGGACCCCAGGCCCCGGGCCCTGGCCAGGGGCACACGAGGGAGCGTTTGCAGAGAAGTTTGCAGGAGAGCCCCGCAGGGAAGCCCACCTTGTCTGGCCCTCTGGTCCAGACTCCTTTTTCCTGAAATGCGGATAACAAGGCCGACCTCAGACGAGCGGCTGGAACGACGTGGGATCAGAGACCCCAACAAACACCCCTGGGGGTGGGGAGACCTACTCGGTCCAAGAGGAACAGTTGTGGGGCGGCCACCACAGAACAGCACCCTTGCCCAGAAGGTGTGGCTGATGCCACGTCGGCGTCACCAGCTTTTAAGCTCGAATTCACTGGTCAGCCCTTGAATTGCTCCTTGTCAGTCGAGGCCGGCAGCTGACGGGGGCTGGCTCTGCTTGGCCCCGGGGCCGGGCGTCCCCCACGGAGAGCCCAGTAAGACCGTGGCAGTGACAGCAACCGTGACAGGTGCTGTGCCCTGTGGGCTAAAGACGGCACCTGCATTTCCTTTCCTCTCCAACGAGGAGTGTTTAACCCACAGTTTACAATCTCCTTGAGTCCTGGAATAACTTCCCATTAAATTGGAACTCTATCCGATAATCTACCTGCCTAAAAGTTAGACGTACATTTATCGTGTGGAGGGACAGACGTCAGCAAACTCGGGCATTCCAGGCACCTGCTGCGTGCCCCTGGCTGCTGTGTCTCCCTGGGTCCTGGGCTGCTGAGCAGACCCTCGCCAGCAGGGAGGACCCCCAGCTTCCCGGCTCCGTGCTCCCGTGAATGCCCGTCTCTCGTCCCCCTGGGCTGCCCTCTGCCTGGTAGGTGGTTGGTGCTCCCTCCTTGTAGACGAATAATTAGACCTTTCCTTTGTGAGGAGTGAGACCTGAAAGCAAGTGCAGGCAGGCGGACAGTCCTGCAGGAGGCTGACCGAGCCGCCCAGGGTGCAGTCCTCTGTCTTCTGAAGGGAGCAGCAGCCACTGTGGGCAGACACACTGTCCAGACCTCCGAGGAGAGATGTGAGCAAGCCCGTCGAAGAAGTAAGGTGCACTTAGAAAGCATTACTTTGCTCTAAGCAAATTAAAAAAGAATTCAATTTTCCTATGCAAATTTCTACATCTTGCAAAATTTTTCAGCGCCCAGGTGGGGCAGTAGACATTTCCCCATGGAGAGCTCAGTGGAGTAGCTAATTTTTGCAGCCTCTGGGTCTGCCGGGATCATGGTGTGTCTCTGTGTGTGTGTGTGTGTGTGTGTGTGTGTGTGTGTCTCCAGATCCTTAGAGGCCCACGGGGCTTTTTGCCCTTTGCAAATACCTTGGCAGTCTCTAGGTGAGGAAGAGGTGAGAATGGTCTAAATTAAAATAAATATCAAAAGGAAAACAGGCTGACTTTATGGTGTCAGATTCCAACGCTTGGATACAGCGTGTGATATTTCTGACGTGCTCAACAGCCACTTGTACGTGAATGAGACAATCTGACTTGGAGAACGAGAACAGGTGCCTGCCCTCAGCCAGACCCCCACCAGGAGCAGGTGCATTGCAGTAGGCAGACTCCCACCCTCCTTCCACCAGCTTGAGTGGAACCGACCACTCCTCTCACAGAGAAGAAACCTCCGATTAAGCCTAACTACGTAATTGTCCCCATTAGGGGACGGGGCAAGTTAAGTATTTGGCTCTGGAGAACTATCCTAACAGCTAAGGAGAAGAGGGAACAAAGAAGCACTGTTGTCTTTATAAAAGTTTTTTTTTAAGTTTTGTTTTGATGCTTATTTGTTTTTGAGAGAGACAGAGCTTGAGCCGGGGAGGGGCAGAGAGAGAGGGAGACACAGGATCCGAAGCAGGCTCCAGGCTCCGAGCTGTCAGCACAGAGCCCGACGCGGGGCTCGAACCCATGAACTGCGAGATCGTGACCTGAGCCGAAGTCGAACGCTTACCGACTGAGCCACCAGGCACCCCAAGAAATGATTTAGAAGCATGTTTTTGTTTTATTTTAAACGAGGGATGCTTATTGTGTCAATGATACATATTGTGTAAATTAACTAACTAGAAGCCAAGGTCTTGGAATGGGGGCTCTGGGGATAATGACAGGGCAGTTTTCACAGACTGGTTAAGACAACTTAACTGATTAAGGGACATTTTAGCAGAACACAATGGGGGGGTGGTCATGCTGGTGCCTGGCAGGATGTGCTCCAGATGGAAAGGCGAGCATGTGCAAAGGCCCTGAGGTGGGTGGGCGTTTGGCACGTGGGGGGAAGATGTAGGTCTGGAGCTGGGCTGAAGGAAACTATCTGCTGAAGCCGATGCCTAACGTTTATTAGCGCTCAGCATGTGTTGGAAGCTGTCCTAAATGTGTGATGGGCATAGACTTGCTTGTTTCCAGGACAACCCCGTGAAGCAGGTGGTGCTATCATTGCCTCCACTATCAGATGGGGAAACTGAGGCACAGAGAGGTGACGTACCCGGTGGAGGGTCAGACAGTGAGTAGCAGAGCCTGGGTGGGACCCAGGCGGCCGGCTCCAGTGCTCTCCTCTCTGAAACCCTGTGCCCTGCAAGTATGCAGGTTGCCAGGAGATCTGCAGAAGCCCTGCCCTCCCGCCACCCCCTGCCCCGTTTCTCATGTGGAGAAGGGGGGTGGGGTGAAGAGGTCTTGAGCCTGCCCACTGTCCCTGGATGGACACTGTCCTCGGCGGGAAACCAAAGCTCTGCGTAGCTGAGGCCGCCTGGACGCCCTCCACGGACAGCTGCCCAAGGCCGTGCCCTGTTATCCTTTCCGAAATATTTACGGGGCACAGTCTGTGCCAAGGATGTTTAGGGTGTTGCCAAACAGGCCTGAGGGGCCGAGGGGGAGTGGCCCCGGCAGGTGTGTGCAGAGAGGAGCAGAGGGCACCCGCCCTGGGCTCCTGGGAGCCCACAGGGGGGCATCTTGTTCCTAACAACCTGGTGGCAGGCCGGTGGGGGGGGGTGGGGGTCTCTGGGCTCCACGTTTAGCGGAGAGAACCGGCCCGTCCCCATCTCCGAGAGGCGTCACCGCTGAGCAGCAGAACCGGGGCCCCATCCCTCAACTCATCGGGCCCCAGACCGGGGCGCCCAGGGAAAGGGGGATTCTCGGGCCTCCCCTGCCCCTCATTGTCCCCGACTGTGGCCCTGGGAGTTCCTGCTGAATAAGCCCCAGGACTCTGGCTGAATCTCCCCGGGAGTGATGCCACTTCTAAAGGTGAGAGGGTGAAGGGCCACCTGCCGGCCCAGGTGAGGCGAGACCGGGAGCCGCTCCCCAGACGCGGGGCCTGCGTCTATGCAGTGGACCGCATGTGTGACCCGGGTTATAGGTTGTAAGAGAACCGCGGGGAGGCTGGGGGCAGAGGTGGAAAACACCACTGGCGTTGGATTTGGAGAAAAACAAAGTTTGACAGAATTCAGCTTATTTCATTACAGTAAACAAACACATTACTCTGTGTGAACGCCCGGCCGGTATCCTCCCTTACATTAATAAGCCTTTTATTAGATTATGTAAAAGACAACAGTGTTTGTCATTAACTTCCCCATGAATCATTTGAATAATGTTTGTGGTTACTGAGCTAAAATCCAACCTTTAAGCGTGTTGTGATGTATTTTTGCAATAAAAATATCAAGTTCATTTAAACAATTACTTTTTAAAACACTGTCTCTCCCAGTGGGTTTTCATTGATCAGATTATGAAAAGGCAATTGCTGTCCTGATTGTCTCAGTAAATCCCAGACATGAGGCAGATAAAATGATCATTACGGTGACTCACTGGCCAGCCTCAAACCCGCACGCCCAAACTGGGCTAGATTACTAGCAAATTGTGTTAAAAGGCTGCAGAAGGAAATTTATAGTCAGCGCGAAGAACAATAAAACGCTGTATTTTGAGGGATTTAAACTTACAATATTATTCTCTGAAAATGGACGTTGGCAGTATTTCTGAATTGTCACGGTAATAGAATAGCACTCTTTTCTGAGGAAATCCAATCCTGACCCACTGCCTTTCTGTCCCAGCGCACGGGGAGGGAACTGGCCTGGGAGGCGTGCCCTTCGGCGACGGCTTCGAAGGATGGGCTGTCTGCCCGATTCTCCGCCACCGGCCACCGCGTGACGGGGGCCGTCCTCTCTAGTCCCCGTGGTGACACGTGACCTGGAAGACGCCCCGACCCCCGGGGCCTCTGGCCGGGAGCTGGGCCTCCAGGCTGGGGGACATGTCAGTCCACGTTTCTTACACCAGCTGTCTTGGGCCAACGGGTGTGCGAGTGAGTTCAGGGAAGAGATGCCCATAAATCTGGGAAGTGGCCTCACTGGGGTGTTCGGGGAAACCTGTGCACTTGCTCCCGCGTTGGCCTGCTGGGCCTGACGGGTGCCCGTCCCCCAGCGGCGGCCACTTCAGAGGGAAACAGACGCGGACACAGGCACCTGAAGACAGGGAGGGAGGGGCAGACAGGGCTGTAACGTGGGGCCGTGGGGACACGCCTGAGCTCAAAATGTAACAGAGACACTGTTGTACGTGCTCCGAGTCTGTGGGCCCACCGAGCCCCGTGACGTGGGGGTGTCCCGGGGCTGCCCTACGAAGGCTCAAAACGATGCCAGTGGATTCTCTCATGTTCTGGAGGCCGAGTGGATCCAGCGGAGGGTCCTTCCTGCCTCTTCCAGCTCCTGTGGCCCCAGGAGTCCCTTGGCCGGTGGCTGCGTCTCCCCAGTCTCTGCCTCTGTCTTCACGGGGCGGCTCCTCTGTGTCTGAGTCTCTCCTCTCCTGCCTCTAATAACGACACTTGTCATTGGATTTGGGGCCAGCCAGATAGTCCAGGATTGTCTCATCTGGAGATCCTTAGCCTAATCACCTCTGTAAAGTCCCTGTTTCCAGGTAAGGTCACCTTCACTGCTACCGGAGGTGAGGACTCAGACACATGTGTCCCAAGGCCTCTCTGAGCTTAGAGGAAACCCACGAATCTGTTCCGTTTGCGTTTGAGAGGTAGGTACCGTTAAGGCAGGAGGCCTCGTAGGCACGTGGGCGACCCGTCCAGAGGGGGTCCAGCTCCTGGTGTGGAGACGTGGCCGAGGCAGAGACCAGCAGGGTGGTCAGCCTGCCACACGCCAGGATGCGGAGGTGGGGGGCTGAGGGCTAGTTAGGAGGGGAGCCGGGGACATGCAGAATGGGGGGGCCGGGAGGCGTACGCGCTCTGTGAGGGGCCGACAGTCAGCAGACCCCGCCCCCAGTAGGAGGGGCCTGGGGGAGGGCTGCAGAGGAGGGCCTGGAGGGGTGCAGTCCTGCAGGCGCTGGGTGGGGACGGGACACCCTACAGCTGCCCCCAGGGAGCCGGAGGAAAGCCCACCGGTTGATGAAGTGAGGACTGGGACCCTGTCTGCGCTGGGAGGGCGGGGTCCCCCTGACTCCACCCCCCCCCCCCCCCCCCCCCCCCCCCCCCCGCCGCTCCGGTCAGTCTGAGTGAGTCGCGCAGCCCCAGTGACCCTGGGCTCAGCACACCCCCCCGCCGCGCGCTTTGGGGGAAGATGGTCTGCAGGGTTGCCTCCGGCTCCAAGATCCAGCGGTTTGAACTCCTGTCTGGTTCGCAAGCCCACAGAGGCCGGCACATTCTGCAGGGGTCAGATTTCTGTTTCTAAAGGTAAGTTCGTACTTTCGTATGTCACAGAGGAGGGCCCAAGGCATTTCCCTACTTTCTTGTCTTGGAAGCGATCGTGAGGAATAAGATGAGTTCTAGGTGACAGTCACCTGTGTCCCCACCCTTCTGTACCATGTGAACTTGTGACCTGCCACCGGTTGGGTTCGTTAATAGGCGTTCCCGTGCCTCGGACAAAGGCCATCGACTCAGCTGTGCTTACGTGGTTCCGGGCTCCAGTGATCACGGCAAAATAGCCGACCCGAGTGCCGGTGAGCCCGGCGCCAGCTCTCTGCCCTGGACCGTCCACAGACATCCTCTCCGAGACCTGCAGGCGACTCGGTGGGCACAGGGGTCCGGGCCTGATGGCGCCACCCCGTCACATCCCGCGACTGTCCCCGCATGGCCCCAGCTCCTGCACTGGGCTTCTGCAGGTTGTGTGGCTTTGGCCGAACACCGCGTCCCTGGAGAAAGTCTTCAGCTGCGTGTTCCTGCGGCCAGGGCGAAGGATGCTCCGGGGAGACCGGCCTTCGTGACCCCGCAGGTGCATACAGCGGAGGGAAGCCCGTCGCTTAGCGAAGGGGGCAAGGTGGAACAGTTTTCTACTAAATGCTCTGTTTGACGAGTGTCGACAGAAATGTCCCCCTTTGCCATCTGTTGTGGTCAGTGACTCCCGGGAGACAAAGGCAGTGAGGGAACACGTTAGGGCCGTCTTACTGTAGAGCTAAAGACTCCCTCCCGTGCTGGACCCAGCAGGCTTGGGGCCCCAGAGCTCTGAGCTGCCCACCAGACGCCCACCTCTCTTCTCGCCATCAACCAACCGCTCATTTTATTTCAGGATATTAGTAGGTCCCAGGTGAGACCTTTGCTTTGTCCCAGACTCATGGGCCCCTGGGATGACATGTGTCCCAGTTCTCAGGGGACAGCGGGGGCTTGAGAGCTTTCATTCTCTTGGTGACGGAGAGCTTCCGTGGCTGTGTCCTCGCCCTTCCCCCAATTCTAGAAGGCAGACTCTCTTTGGTTATTGTTAAAGGCATTCTGATTTTTAAAAATTCCTGCATTTTATTGGTTTCTTCTAGTTTTTTAACTTATTTGAAAGTGAGAAGCGTTGACGATCTTTTTAATCCTAGGAATGGCATGGTTGCAGGGAGCAGGATGAGGGGATAGTGAGTCAGGCATGTCGGGCACTGTTCCCCACTAGGGCAAGGCTCCTGACCTCCCAGAAGTGATATTGCCTGGAAAACACAGAGACAGACTCAGAATCACGAGACGTTCAGCAGAGTCAAACCCTGAATGTGAAGCTCTAGAAAATCTTAGCCAATTGTTTATGTTATGGTATTTTGTATCATATATCACATATTATATAATATATATTATAATTTACATACAGTTAAATGCATGGATTGAAGTGCACATTTAGTGAGGTTTGATAAATATATATACCCGCATAACCCATAACGATCACAATATAGAATATTTCCATCATCTCAGAATGATTCTTCCTGCTTCCCCATCCATCAATCCCCACCACCCAATCTTTAGAGGCAATTTCCATTTGGACTTTCATCGCCGTAAATCAGTTTGATCCGTTTTTAAATTTCAAGCCCACCAAAGTGTCTATTATCATACAGAATGTGCACTATGAATGTGGTACATACACCTGAAAAGTGTGAGTGAGGTTAAGTCTGTCAATTGTATTGGTTAAATCTTTTGTATCCTCGATTTGTTTGACATGTTTTTCCCTTGTGGACTTATCTATTTTTCCCCAAAACTTTGTTTACTTTTGCTTTTTGTATTTTGGAGGTCAGTTATTAGGAAAATACGTTTTAGGATTACTGCATCGTTTGATGAATTAACCCTTTCATTGTTTAGGGAGAGCCCTCTATACCTCTGAGGCCACGTGTCCCTAGAAGTCAGCTCGTTCCTGCTGATACCCCGCCAGGCGCTCGCACTTAGCGCACGTGCTGGTCTTCAAACTTATCCCTTTATCCTCTTTGCCTTGGCGTTTAAATCAGTTGCCTTGTTCGTGGTACACAGATATGGGATCCTGTTTGTTTTCTTTAATCCAGTCTGACAATTTCAGCTTTTTAATTTGCATGTATAAGCCTTTTGCATTTGATGTGATTATGGACATGGCTGATTTTAAGTCTGCCATTTTGCTGGTTTCTCTCACTTAATCCCATTTCTTTGTGTTCCTTCTGTCTTGCCTTCCTTTGGATTATTCAAGTATTTTCAGAATATCTCATTTCATATCTTGATTTTATGACAAATCTCTTTTTAATCTTAGCCGTTGAGGTAAGGATTATCATATGCACCCATCACTTACCATGCTCTACAATGAATTAATATCATAACACTTCACATAAAGTGTGAGAGTCTAACAACTCTACACTTTAATTTCCCCCTGATCCTTCATTAATGTTGTCACGTATTTTATTTCAACAGGTCATAAACCTGCTGTTCATTGTTATCAATTTACAGATAGTTACTGGCCTTCCAAGTAAGATGAGAAACATTTTTTCACCACATGTTTATATTTCGGTGCTTTTTATTCATACCTGCTGACCTGTGTCACCTGCTGTCCTTTCCTCCCAGACTCAGGGCTTTCTTCTGTGTGTCGTGTCCTGTGGGCTTACTGGCTGCACATTCTTTCCACCTTTATTTATTGGAAAATGTTTTTATTCCACTTTTTTTTTCTTTTTTCTGTTTCTTTCTCTCTTTCTCTCTTTCTTTCTTTCTTTCTTTCATTATCTATCATCTACCTATCTATTACCTATCTATTATCTATCATCTATTACCTGTCTATCTATTTATCTATCATCTATCTACCTATTATCTATCTATTTATCTATCCATCTATCACCTATTATCTATCTATCATCTATCTATCTATCACCTATTATCTATCATCTTTCTTTCTTTCTTTCTCTTTCTTTCTTTCTTTCTTTCTCTCTCTTTCTTTCTTTCTAGTTGAATAAGGAATTCTAATTTTTCCGGACCTACTTCCAGCCCCTTCTGCCTATTGTCTTGCTGTCTCTGGCTTTGTTTTGGATGAGAGCTCAGCGCTCTTTCTTGAGGTTGTTCTGCTGCTCACAATGGATATTTTTCATCTGCTGCTTTTCAGATTTTTTTCTTTATCTTCGCCGGTCTGTCCATGATATGTCTAGTTGTGGTTTTGTTTGAATTGATCATATTTGGCACTTTTTACACTTCCCGAATTTGTGGATGGCCTTTTTTCTCTCACCGAGTTTGGGAAATTTCCAGCCAGAACATTTCCTCTATTAGTGTGTTTTTTATCTTTTTCTCCCTGTTCCATTCTCCCTGTTCTCTTCCTCTGGGAGTTTATTTTTATTTTATTTTTATTTTTTATTTTTTTTTTTATTTTTTATTTTTTAATATATGAAATTTACTGTCAAATTGGTTTCCATACAACACCCAGTGCTCATCCCAAAAGGTGCCCTCCTCGATACCCATCACCCACCCTGCCCTCCCTCCCACCCCCCATCAACCCTCAATTTGTTCTCAGTTTTTAACAGTCTCTTATGCTTTGGCTCTCTCCCACTCTAACCTCTTTTTTTTTTTTTTTTTCCTTCCCCTCCCCCATGGGTTTCTGTTATGTTTCTCAGGATCCACATAAGAGTGAAACCATATGGTATCTGTCTTTCTCTGTATGGCTTATTTCACTTAGCATCACACTCTCCAGTTCCATCCATGTTGCTACAAAAGGCCATATTTCATTTTTTCTCATTGCCACGTAGTATTCCATTGTGTATGTAAACCACAATTTCTTTATCCATTCATCAGTTGATGGACATTTAGGCTCTTTCCATAATTTGGCTATTGTTGAGAGTGCCGCTATAAACATTGGGGTACAGGTGCCCCTATGCATCAGTACTCCTGTATCCCTTGGGAGTTTATTTATACATAATATAGACTGCTTCGTACTCCCCACATGGTGCTGATTCTGTGTTCACTTTTTGGTAGCAACGTCTTTGTTTTTCTCAAGAAGGAACTTTTAATTTCAAGCAGTTTCAGATTTGCGGAATAATTGCCGAGGCGGCACAGACAGTTCCCGTTTACTCCGTGCCCAGTTCCTCTTGCTGCTCAAACCTTACGGGAGCACATCTCACAAAGCTAATGAACGAGTACCAGTAACTAAAGTCGGTATTTAGTCACATTTCCTAAGTTTTCCCCCGATGTCCCTTTTCAGCCTCAGGATCCCACCCAGGACACCACATGACATCTCATGTCTCCTGGGGCTCTGCGAGGCTCTGACGGTTGCTCAGATTGTCCTCGTTTTTCATGACCACGACGGCTTTGACGTATTTTGTAGAATTCCCCCTACTGAGAAATCTTGTCTCACAGCTCTGCGGGAGTGGGGCGTCTTTGGGGGGAAGGGCGCATGGGTGTGCCCTTCCCATCACATTATTCCGGGGGTCCCTCTACCAACACGACTTACCGTGGCTTCTCTTAGCCTTGATTGCCCACTTGAAGTAGAGTTTGTTAGGTTCTTCTGTGCCCGTCTTTCCCAAGCTGGGCTCTCCGGGAGGAAGCGTGCAGGCCACATGGGGCGCGGGGAGTCCGCCCCACCTCTGGGAGGGTGCACCATCTACATGAGTCATTTGGAGCCCTTCCCCACAGGCACTTCTGTTCTTTCCAATGTTTTAGTCCGTGATTATACCTGTAGGAACTCATGGTTGGGCTTTTTTTTTTTTTTTTACACTTTTGCTTATAAACCGATATGACTTTATTGATTTTGTTGTTCAAATGACTCCAGCCTTGTATTGATTTTGTTGTTCAGATGGCTCCAGCCTTGGCTGCTGGGAGCTGTTGGCTTCTTTACCCCCTTGCTCTGCCCTGTCGCTGGGCGGTACGATCAGCTCTTGCCTTCCGAGTTCTTGCAGGGTCCAATCCATTACGAACCCCGCGGCCCGTCAGGCCCTACCAGACCCCTCTTCCCTGCCACCTGTCTCCACCAGGGCACCTCCTACAGGTCTGGAAGCTGCCACGTCTCCAACACCTTCCCTGGGGAGCTCTAAACTCCCAGAAATCCTGTTCATCTGCTCTCCTTTGTGAGCTCCAAAAGTATCATTTTTATTTCGTCTTATTTAAAATCTTTATTGCTTATTAGTGAAAAACATGAAGGTTATCTCTCTGCCTGGGATTCTAAACTGCTTCACATAACAGGGATCCATATTTTGGTGTCTTCCTGATACTTACTTCTCAGTTGAAACGGGACAGTTGTCAAGGGACGATACTCAAGAGTGAGGTTTTTCTCAAATAAACAAAGAGCGTTCCAAAGGTGGCCTGTGTCAACCAAGAAACCCAAGGTTGCCATAGATGGAAGAACACAAATCTTTCCCACAAACGGAATGTAATTTATACATTAAAATATACGATTTAATTTAGAAATAGGTTATCGCTAGATCATTGGTTTTGCTCCCACACTTTCTGAGCGCCGCTCTGTTAGAGGTACTTGAATGAGATGCTGAAAACAACCGTGACTGTCTTTCCCTGTTTGCTCTTAAAGCGCCAGTTTTCTAAATACGGTTGTGTGGCCTTTCAGGTCCGCGAACGCTGCGGGAAACCAAGTGGTGGCCGAGTGTGGGTATCTGGCTTCTCATTCTAAACTTGAGTTGGGGTTAAGTAAGGTTTAAGACAGACATTGAGGAGCACATGGGACTCTATGCAGGTTGGCATTTTCAGAGAAAAAAAGAAATGGGGGTGTTGTTCACATATGTTTTATGAATATGAAACATGCAACTAATTATGTTTTTCACAAAGTTAAAAAATCTTTCGTAAAAATTGTGCACGTAAAGGCTACGGGAAGCACTTTTTTCGGGTCGTGGAAGTTCAGGGCCAGCTGACAGGATGTAGCTGTCTTGACAAATGGATTCCACATCACACGTGTTTATTATTCGTGTTTGAAACACTTGTATTTTTTTGTTGCTATGCATTTGAGTAATTGTATGTTCGAGTCACAGGAACAGATCAATGGTGCGAGGTGATGTATTGATTAGGGCCCCTGTGTGTGCACCCTGTCGGGGCGTGGGCAGACTCCCTGCTCTCAAGGGAGTGAGTAAGAAGACGTCCGTGTGCACTCGTGGCAGGGGGTGGTGGCCATGAGGCACACCCAGGGCCGCCTCAGGGGTGAGCGCAGAACCGGGGATCCCTGGGGCCTATCAGGGCAGGCCAACGTTTTATGGCCTCACCGTGGAGGGTCAGGCATCCCAATATCCGTGAGGGTCTGGCTGGGCTAATACGTCCATCATCGCTCTCGTCCTGGGCACACGAGGACCGTATTCGCCCGCTGGAGACGCATCGCGATGCATTTTGAGGCCTGTTTCAAAGTTACGTGCAACCCTGTCGCAGATCACCGAGAACGGGGTCTGGAAGGAACCCAGCCGCCACTGTTTCCCGAAGCGAACCCTTTACCCTTCTGGGGACAACCTGCCGAGAAACTGCTGCATCGTCCTTACGTCTGTGACTCATCAAACACTCCGAGTCACCTGCAGACCCACCAAGCCCTTGCTGCCACAGAAGTATTCTGGTGAAAACAAGAAGAAAAACTTTTTTTTTTTTTTTTGCTTATTTAAAAACATCTGCCATTTAAAACTTTTTTTTAGAATTGTAACCGATCTTTAAAAAGTTACCTGGAATAGATAAGCCGTGCCCACTGCGTGGTTTGTTGAGGCTAAAAGTGAGAAATCTGAGAAGTGAGCGGTGCTGTTTTGGCCAAGGCTGTTCCCACCTCGTGGCCGTCCTCAGCCTCGTCACGGCGACAGAAGCTAACGGCCGTCTGGACCTTACGCGTCAGGCACAGACCTCAGCGACAGTGTTTTGCGTCTTAAATCCACACCAGACCTTCCGTCATGGGCCCGTCTGTAGACACTGGAGAGTGTCAACGCACTAAGTCTTTCTAGCTAGAGGGTCGGCAACCCCAGGGCTTTGCTAAATGGTGACACAGCTGGTATTAAACCACTTCGTATTTGAGCACAGCCTTGCACTTTATAACCCAAGGTTGCTTCAGTAAGTAAACCTCCTCCATCAAGGCTATTTGAGGCCTTTTCAAAATGAAATAAACAGTAGTCTATAGAGAAAGTTCAAATAATTTCATGTACTACACTTGGATTTTAAAAACTCTCATACTTTGTCTTATTTTCCCCCAAATTTGCAATTTATAAACTTTAGACAAAATACATGGATGCCTGGAAATTAATCAGATTGTGATAATTATTAACAAAAGTGATGTTTGTTGATATCCTAGAGCAGAATTTTGGACAAGACCCACCACAAAATAATAAGATTCAGTTTCTCACGTATTCAAGCTTGGAAACCCCCACAAGCTCTCATTTATTAAAAAAAAAAATAATGTTTACTTTTGAGAGAGAGAGAGAGAGCATGAGTGGGGGAAAGGCAGAGAGAGAGGGAGACACAGAATCCGAAGCAGGCTCCAGGCTCTGAGCTGTCAGCACAGAGTCCAAGGCGGGGCTCAGACTCATGAACCATGACATCACGACCTGAGCCGAAGTTGGATGCTCAACCAACTGAGCCACCCAGGTGCCTCACGAGCTCTCATTTCTAAGTAGCTCATCTTGGGAACCAATACTATTGGTCAATTATTAACATTTATTAGCAAAATGTTTCTTTCCCAAAGTCAGATTAGAACGAATTGTATTATCTTTCGCAGTAAGTTTATAACCGCAGACACATAGAGATCTTGTCATAATTCATGTTGGTTAAAGAGTGATTTTCATGGAAAACACATGTTTGGTTTTTGAGCAAAATGGAGCTTTGTCTCTTTCTGCCTTTCACACGGACTTGGCTCCCTCTCACGTTACCCGGCCCAGTGCTGGCCATCAGGAAGCCCCAGATCGCAGGGAAGGTTGTGGAAGACGATGTGGGGTGCGGCAGGTGCCGGAACGGGGGCTGTGCTACAGGCAGAGAGGAGCCAGGGAGAGAGCTGGGCCACAGGAAGGGACAGGGGTGGCCACACAGAGCCCTGCAGCCCCGGATGGCACCACCCCAAACCTCCCTTGGCCGCTGTCTCCACCTCCCACCCCCAGAATCACGGATGGTCCTGAGCTGGGCGGTGGGGGGTCCCTCTAAACACCACGGCTGGCTGTCCTCCCCATCTCTGAATTTGAGGCCCCACCTGTCTCCGTTTCCCTCACTCCCCGTGATCACCCTGGTGGCACAGCCTGGTCACCGGGGTCGCTTCGGCTGAGTGCCTGCGGTGGCCGGTGCTCAGGGTCCCGCCGACAGGTCCCAGCACCTGGGTCCCTCCTGCCCACTCCCCCCTGGGAGAGTCAAAGCCCTGCCCGTGCTGCTCCAAGGCCTCCTCACGCCTCCTCAGTTACATGATGGGCTTTTCGTCCATTAACTGCCCGTCTGCTGCTGGCACAGACGGCCACCTACTCTGTTTACGGAGCCTGCCTCTTGGAAGGCGCCGTGCTGAGCCCTGGACGGGCCGTCTCTCCCAGGCCTGAAGCTCCCCTCTGCATTTTCATGCACACACCGGGTGTGGCTCCGCGAGTCTGTCTGCCACCTCTTTGTTATGGCGCTAAGAACTGAGCGGGATATGCCTCCCAGCAGGTGCTCGTGTGCTGCCGTGCTGTTGCCCGTGGACACTGTGCTGTGTAGTCCAGCCTCAGAGCTGCCTCGTGTGGCACAGGTGACACTGTGTGCACCCTGAACAACGTCCCCTCCTCTCCCCCATCCCAGGTAGCGCTCTTCTACTCCGCTGCTATGAGCCCAGCTTTCTCAGATTCCACATGGAAGTGAAATCACGCGTTGCTTGTTTTTCTGCGTCTCGTTTATTTCACTTCACACAGTGTCCTCCCAAGTTCACCCCTGCTGTCTCCTCTTTTCCAAGGCGCTGTGTGTGCATGCACAATATTTTCTTCATCCTCTCACCGTGGACGGACATCTGGATGGCTTGCACACCTTGGCAGTTGTGAGTAATGCCGCAATAAACGTGGCGGTGTGCACATCTTTTCCGAAATCCTGATTTTGGATATATACCCGGAAGTGGGATTTCTGGGTCATGGGGTAATTCTATTTTTAATTAAAAAAATTCTTTTGAGTTTATTTATTTTGAGAGAGAGAAAGAGAGAGCAGGGGAGGGGCAGAGAGATAGGGAGAGAATCCCAAGCAGGCTCCGTGCCGTCAGCATAGAGCCCGACGTGGGGCTCGAACTCAGAAACTGTGAGAGCATGACCTGAGCTGAAATCAAGAGTTGGACACTTAACCAACTGAGCCCCACTAATGCCCCCTAGTTTTTAATTTTTTGAGGGACTTACTTTCACACCCTCCCATTATGGCTGTGCCATTTTCCCTTCCCGTCTCCAGTGCCCAAGGGCTCCAATTTCTCTCCATCTTCCCTAACACTTACCTTTTGCCTTTTTTAGGATAATAGCCACCCTAACAGGCGTGAGGCGATACCTCCTTGTGGTTTTTTTTTTTTTTTTTTTTTTTTTATTTATTTTTGGGACAGAGAGAGACAGAGCATGAACGGGGGAGGGGCAGAGAGAGAGGCAGACACAGAATCGGAAACAGGCTCCAGGCTCCGAGCCATCAGCCCAGAGCCTGACGCGGGGCACGAACCCACGGACCACGAGATCGTGACCTGGCTGAAGTCGGACGCTTAACCGACTGCGCCACCCAGGCGCCCCTCCTTGTGGTTTTTATTTGCGTTTGCCTGAGGATGAGAGGTGGTGAGCACCTGTTTGCGTATCTGTTGACCATTTGTATTTCTTTGGAGAACTATCTATTCAAGTCCTTGTCCCATTTTTTATTTTTAGCGTTCTTTATATACTTCCTTATGTAAATCTTCAGGAATTCTTTATAAGGGTGAGAGCTCTTTACATAATCTGGATATTAACTCCTTACCATATATCTGGCTTCCAACTGTTTTGCCCTGTCTCGTAGGTGGCCTTTTCATTGCGTTGATGGTGTCCTTTGTTGTGCAGAAGCTTTAGTCCCACGTAGCTCTGCTTGCTTATTGTTGATTGTGCCACCTGTAGTGGGTGTCGTATGGGTGAAATTATTGCCGAGGTCGACGCCAACAAGCTTTCCCTCTGTGTTTTCTTCCAGGAGTTTTACAGTTTTGGGTCTTACGTTTATCTTTAATCCCTTTTGGGTTGATTTTTGTGTGCGATGCAATGTAAGGGTCCAATTTCGTTCTTCTGCGTGCGGATGTCTGCTTTTCCCAGCACATCTGTTGAAGAGACCAGGACTGGGTGGTCCTGGCACGAGGATAAGACACACAGACCAAGGGAACAGAATGGAGAGCCCGGAAATAACTCGCACACATGTAGCCAACTGATTCAAGAAGATGACCCAAGAAGACAGAATGGGGAAAGGACAGCCTTTTACTTTTCTTTAGGAAGTAAAGTTCTGCGTTCATTATAGATGATGCTTAAAATGCAGGTTTTTACTTGACTATTTAGAGACATCAATTAGGTGACAGTTTTCAGGGAATTGTCTCTGTATGGTCTGTCTTTGGTCTGTACATTTATGATTACACACAAGGTCCGAGATTTTACTAGACATTTATTACACCTATAAATTTTTAGAACAAACAGGCAGCGGAAGTAGGAGGAAAATAAAACTTATTCTTTAGGACACACATTGATCACTAGCCTCTTACTGACATTAGACACTTGCCGGACGTAACTCGTTATTGGCGAAGGTATTTGCTGACACATGGGACACAGAGGTTTCATCATCCGTCAATAAACCACATGACCCTCAGCCTAGCATTCAAGGCCCGTCGTAAAACGGCCTCAGTCACAACACCTACCTGGTAGATGCATATAAGGGTGAAGTTGGACAATCGGCAGAAACTGTCGAGCCTGGCGTCTGGTTCCATGAAATGAGCCCTTCTTGTCACTGTGTTTCACGTGTGTGTTATTCCCCCTGCTGACCTGGGATTGGGCACAGGTGTATGATTTGTGCGTGGACTGAACGGAGCTCACAGCAGACGCGCTTTGAGCCGAAGCCACTACTGGATTAGAATCAACCTCAGATCCATAGACTCAGCTGATCTAATCATTTCATTTACATAACCAGGAAGAGTTCACATTACAGCTCCCAGTCAGTTAGAATGGTGGCTGAGCCAGAAGCCTCTGGAACACGAGTCTGCTGGTTGGCCATAAATCAAAGCGTGGGTACATTCGAATGGGACGTGAGTCCAGCGTCCTGGGCTACAGCCCCTTCCTTGGGGGAAAAGCAGTGTGGGAGTTGTCCGATTTGGGGACCGCCTGAGGAAGGACACGTCTGGCTGTGGGGCAGGCTCGGTGCGATGCTTCGCCTGGGTTATTTTGTGTCATCAGTGCTGACCGGGTGGTGAAGCTTGCAATTATTCAGTTTACAAGGAAACGGAGGCCGACGGAAGTCAGAAAATGTATCGTGGCCACGCAACGCGCACACACCGAGATGTGACTTAGACCCAGGCAGCCAGTCTCGAGGGGCACACCGCCCCCCTGTGCAAAATTACAGGCCTGATTGGCCGCTTGCTCTGGCGAAATGGGTCCTGCAGCCTGTAGGGCAGAAGAGGGGTTCGTGTGGCTGGGTCGTGGTGCGGATCCCGAGGGAGGCTGCTGTTCTAACTCTCCTTCCTCCTGCAGGGCGAGGGGCTCAGATTCCAAGATGTAAAGGCAAAGTTCTAGGGAGTGGGGTTCTTGCTTCTGACTGGTGTGGGAAATGCAGCATTCATTGTGGCTCCTGGCATTCTAGAATGTTATATGTCTATGATTTAATTCAATTTAACCTTCTGTTTCAATATTTATCTTCAACCTCAGGTAAGTGCCTCCTGCCAGCCAGTTAACTTCTCACAAAGGTCTCTATCCCCGGCTGTCACCTTTGCCTCAGCCCTGTTAGCCCACCCGCCCCGCGCCTCCCCTGCCTTCCAGCCAGTTAACAGGTGCCATTGTGCTAAGGTCAATTCGGGAGGCCTCCCGGTGGCAGGAGAAGGCTGCCTCTCGGATGACCAGCCTACCGCCGGCAGGAGCTGGGGTGAGCGCAAGGGACGGGGAAGGAGGCTGAGGGCCCGGAGCCGGACGTGTCCATCGTGGCCTTAATGGTGAGTGTCTTAAAGACAGAATGAAACCATCAGCGGCCTTGGGTGAGCAGCATTCAGTCAAGAACGCGACTGAGGGCACCCTGGTCAGCAAACTGTTGAAACCAGGTCGTTTTTAAAAGTGAAAACCAGCTTTGAGCGTGTGCAGGGAAGTGGTTCTTCCTCACGCGCGAGTGTCCTTTCCCGGGTCTGCAGCACCTGCTCTCAGCAAACCCGCTGCTTCTGCTCAGGGAAGTCGACCACAGTGCCGCGGGCGACACCACGCATGTGTGCTGCCGGGCGTTTAGGGAGGGTGGAATGGACCGACTCGTGGTTTTAGGGAACTTGCGGTCTATCAGGGAAGATGAGATATCGAGGAAACAGCACAGCCTCGCACATCTGTGTACACACCATGCACGCACACACCCGTGCACACCCATGCGCGCACACACCCATGCACACACGCACATGCACACATGTGCATACCCGTGTGCACAACATGCACGTATGTGCATGTACCCACTCTCACAATGTACACACACATATACCTGTGCACACACACGCTGTGTACACACACAGACACCTGTGCACACACATGTACACACATACACTCTGCACACATGCAAATACCTATGCACACACATGTACACACACCCTATGCACACACATACACCTTGTGCACACATGCACACACATGCACACACGCAAACACCTGTGCACACACATACACACATACACACTGTGCACACATATGCACACACATACACGCTGTGCACACACATGCACACACATACACACACCTGTGCACACACAGAGACACTTGTGCACACGCATGCACACATACACATTGTGCACACACATGCACACATGCAAACACCTGTGCACACAATACACGTGGTGCACACACATGCACACACATACACACTGTGCACACACACACACACACACATACACACTGTGCACACGCACACACAGCTAGAAGTTAAGGTGATGACGAAAAGCACGAGGTGGACCTGAGACGGAGACGAGGACAAGGAGGCCGCCGGGAGAAGTGGCCCCTGATGTGACTCTTGAGGGACAGGAGGAGGCAGCTGGACAGAGTGTCCCGGTCAGCTCACCCGTGGTGAGGAAATCCCGCGGACGGGGCAGCGTGAACAACGGACACTCGTTTCCCACGGTCTGGAGGCTGGGAGTCCAAGGTGTCGGCAGGTGGGTTTCGCCCGAGGCCCGGCCTCTGCCGAGTGCGTGCTTGGAGTGAACTCGGGGTCTCCTCTCATGAGCGCCCTGACCCCACCATGTGGATTATCTCGTGACCTCATCCAACCCCGATTACCCCCCGAAGGCCCCCTCTCCAAACACCGTCATGTTGGGGGTCAGGGCTTTGATATGTGAGTTGTGGGGGCACAGACGGTCCGTAACGGAGATCGAGGAGGAGGACTCCAGGCAGGGGAACGGCCCTCGCAAAGTCTCTGGAGCAAGAGGGAGGGGGTTTCTTGTGAGCAGGTGGTGATGCCAGCGTGGCTGAGAGCAGGAGGGAAGGAGGAGGGGGCGGGGGCTGGGAGAGCGGGGGCGGGGAGGGGGTGCCGGCCGTGTCTGGGGCCCCCAGCCCCGTGGGCCCTGGCAGGCGGAATGGAGGCTACCCTGAGGGCCGTGGGGAGCCCTGCAGGGTTCCGCACAGGGCACGGGAGGGTCCTCTGGCTGCTGCGTGTTTGGGAGGGTGGTGGGGGAGGCGGTGCAGCGGGAAGCCTGGACAGAGGGGAGGGAACGAAGGCCGCAGGCCCGGAGGCCGGGGTGTGGGTTGGGGGCGGGGAGGTAGAGGCTGTCTGACGGCAGGGGCCTCCGGCTGGCTGCTGGGGGCGTGGGGCGGGTCCCGAGAGGAAGAGAGTGCGTCCCGGACGGCCGGGCTGTTTGCTGAGAGGCGGGAGCCGGTCTGCGCGTCACCCTGAGCCCCGTGCCCAGAGCAGCTAACTGCGGGCGCTCCCTCAGTACTCGCTGACCGTTAAGTGGGACGTAAGTGAGGGAGGAGGAGCAGTTCTGGAGAAGAATATTCCAGATTACTTTCAGGCGCTTCAGCTAAGTGTCTCCACAGCACTTCAGACAGGAGGTGCGGAGGTGTGTGCAGAGCTCAGAGGGAGGTGCGCGTGGAAACGGAAGATGGGGCCGCTGGCCCACGGGTAGGTGGGGCCCCACCGTGGGGCCTCGGATCGGCCAGGGAGAGGGCACGGAGTGAAGAAGGGGGCGCAGGCCGTGCCGGAGGAGGCTCTGTGTTCAGGGCTTTGGCAGAAGGAAGGATGTGGGAAGGGTTCTTAGCAGGAGAGGCGGGGGGGTGGTGGGGAGAGCGAGGTGGCTCCGACTCACCGCAGGTGCACGGCAGGAAGAGGAGGGCCGGCCGGGGGGGCCGAGCGCGTGAGGCTGGAGGCGCCCCCCTGGCTCCGGCGCCTTGGCCGTGACCGTGCCCGTCAAGGGAGAGCAGAAGCCAGCTGGCAGGCGTTGGGCCAGATGATGCTCAAAGGGACAGGCTCTGGGTCTGCTGCCCGAGCTGGGCCCGGCGCGGGGGCAAGAACGTCTCGGTCCCCGGGGCGGGGACGCACCCTGTCTGTTCAGAGAGGGTAGGGACAGCAAAATCTGCGCTGTCCTCAGGCACTGTGCACTCTGCCTTCTCCGGTGGCGCTGCGACAGGGGCCAGACGGCGTGCTTGTTTGGCGTGTCCTTCCCTGCCGCTTTGACGGGACTCGAAACCACGCTTTGGTGCCCCAAACACCCACATGAGGAGTCATACACCGAACGCCACTGGGTGACGTGAGCTGACCCACCGGCTGCCCGATGGGCTGGCAGGGAGACAGGGTAACGCGACACAGGCTGCCGTCTAGCCTTCCCAGTGTCCATGGAGGGTCCCTTGGGAAGGGGTTTTCACTCCACACTGTCATTCCACGGATGCAAGTCACGCCCGAATTAATAGACGCCGTCCCAGCAGAGCCAGGCTCCGCCTCCCACCCCTGGCTCCGTCCTCAGGAAGTGATCAGTGGGAAAGTGATCGACGTGCGTCCTCACGTGCGGCCACTGTCGTAAGGCGTGAGCGGGGAGCTGCACGCTGGCTGGCCCACGGACTCCCAGCCTGGCCACCAGGAGGGACACGGACGCGTTTCGGCAGAGAGATGGAGTCAGAAGCCTCACCCCATTGGATCCCCCGGTCCGCGGCACCCCAGCGTTCAGCGCTGTCTCCGCCAGTGAAAACACGACTCTGAATTCTGTAAGCACTTCATCTCAGGCATTGTTAGCGCCGCGTCGACCAAAATTGTTTTACGTACTGAGTGTGATGGAATTAGCTTTCTAAACAGTCTTTTTTCTTGCTCTTGTCAAATCTATGTCCTAAACCTCAAATTCCAGAGAGCGTCCTGCCCCTGCACCTGCTCCTGTGGGCCGGAGCCTCTGTCCCCATGGACCCACCTGGGCCCCACTGTCCTCTCGTTGGCCCTTTTCCTCCCACTGGCAGCTTAAGCTCTGATCCTAATAGGAAAATGGGCCGAGACCCAGGGGGAGACAGCGCTGGCCCGTCCAGGAGCTCAGGCCCCATGGCCCAGAGGCTGGCACCTGCCGGGCCTGCCCGTTCTTATTTCCATCGGTGGAGTCTGAGATGTCAGCGTGCGTTTGCGAAGTCCCTCCGGACAGTGTTTCCAGAGATCCCTGTGACGGCCGCTGCTCAGGGCAGACGTGGCAGCACTGGGGGCCCTGGCAGGGCCACGGGGGCCCAAGGGGAGCCGGACCTGCCTGCCGGGCTCCTGGAGCCTTCACCTGGGACAGACCCTGTGGAAGAGGGAGGGAGTCGGGGCCAGACAAGAGCAGGGGCCTGAACACCCGGCTTTCAGCTCCCTGGGCCTCTCCTCTCCTTCGGAGGGGGGTCCCGTCCTCCCGCAAACCCGATCCAAAGATGCCGTGAGGAGCATGGGTCCTGGCAGCTGCCCACTCTTCCTGTAACGAAAGCTCTCCCTTTGGCCTCGTAGGATTAATGTGGGAAGCATTCCGGTGAATTCCCCGAAGAGCGCTAAACACCGCAGTGCTTGTAACCTCAAAGCTGAGTGGTACTGAGAGGCGTTTCAGGGGAGTCTGTTCTCATTCGCGTTTCGCACGCTTAAATGTTGGGGTCAGAATGAGCCGGGAAGGTCTGAAAGTCACATTCCTGACCTTGACCAGCTCCTCGCTCAGTTGGGACTCCGGAGGGACTCTGTGTTTGGCCTGTGGCCGGGGTCTGGCAGTGACGAGGGGGGGTGGGCACCAGGAACGCATCCCTGAAGGGGGCCGCACGCTGGCGGTGGGATCACACGCTGCCACCCTGTCTGTGTGCGGCTTGCACACCTGTCCCCGCCCTGCCACCGACTGCTCTGCAGCCACTGCTGTCCCCCCGAGAGCCTTCTTAAAGGGAAAGGCCATTGATTTTAAGGGGCTCTGCCCTTTTCTCTGCCCACCTCGCCTGCAGAGGACCCTGCCTAAGGCTCAGCCTCTCACTTTCCTCAAACCAGAGCTACTCACACCTGGGCGTCTGGACTTGAGCCCTGCAACGCCCTGGGTTCTGGGCATAGGGAGGGACACACGGCAGAACCAGAGCAGGTTCTGTGACCCGGGCTGTCAAGTCGTGGGGCCTGGCTGCGCCCGCCTGCTACTTTACTCGCTCACGGAGGAATCAGTCCTCTCTCAGGCAGTAAGAGCCCGCAGAGGGCCTGAGGACACTGCGGTCACTCGGGTCTCTGCACGGTCAACCTGCAGGTTCCTCTGGCACTGTGGGAGGGCTCTTCCCTCTGGACTGGGGGCCCCAGGGCCAGGAGAAGGTGACCTGATGGCCTGCGGGGCACACTCAGCTCCCACGGTCTCTGTCGGCCCCGTTGTCAGGTGTGGTCGCTGTGGAACGGTGGCCCTGCCAGGCCGAACCACGGGTGCCCGGCCGGTTCATGGAGTCTGAGAGCCAAGAGAAGCGCCTTCCGTGGTCTTCAAGGTGGGGCCGGGAGGGCAGGGCGCCTGCTATTCCTTCCGGTCCCACCAGGTGCCAGCCAGGGGCCCCCCCGGTCGGAACGTGAGACGCCGAAAAGGACCACACTGCATTTCCAAAGTTCCAAAGGGCCCTGTCATTTCCTCCGGGAAACCCGCTCCACCCGGATGGGCCTTTGGAGACGAGGACCCACTTCCCTGAGGCCCAGGCCACGTCCCGCACAGACAAGTGCACACAGCCAGCTGATGATGGAGCTACGAACGGGGACCGTGTGAGCAGAAACACGAATCCCGGTCTGGGCTCTCCGGCCGTCGATGCCTGTACACTTCAGGCCGCTAGCAAAGCCACATTCTTCAGAGAGAAACATGACGCATCGTTCTCGTGACTCCCAAGTCCACCCGAGTATCTGGTGGAAAATGGGAGAAACACAAGGTGGCACGTCCCCCGTGTGGACTGCCCTGTGCTGCCTCGAGCTCTTCCACAGAAGTTTCCTCACGGGTTTCCCGCACCACAAACTCGCGAACGCGCTGCAATTAGGAAGTCAACCTCCTCATGTGATCCCTGGAACAGCCGGCATTCATCCATTCACACAGTGCACAACGTGCACGCACCCACCATGCACACACAACACACAGACACACACCCACACACAATGTGCACACACACACCTACAACAAGCACACATACAGTGTCAGTTCCCTCCCTCCCTCCCTCAGTCCTTCAGGAAAGCTGTGAAAGTAGAGCACGGATGACTATTTCCCAGATGAGGAGACTCGGGTTGTCTGTGGTCAGGGGTCAGGGCCAACACTGACCCCAGACCCTAACTCTCAAGCCAGCACTCCCTCTCGTACAGACATTAGTTCACAAGATAAAAGATCTAGTGAGGCGTCACGTATCCACGTTGCTGTGGTTCTTTTCACCAATGTTGTTTCTTCTCCCTCCAAGTTTCTCCAAGTTCCCATGTCTCCCTGTCTGTCCACTGCACTTACTGGCACGTTTAAGGAAGGGCATTGGAGTGTCACCTCTGAGGCTGTGTTCCCAGGATCCCAGGAGACCCAGGCTCACAGGCGAAGACACAGTGAGAAACAGAGCTTATGCATGACCTTCTGGAAAGTCCTCTTTAGTAATATTTTAAAAACAGCAGTAGTGGAGTCAGGACGATTATAGAGAAGCTAAAAGGACAGAAATGAGATCTTGAAACACATGAGATGTTTAACATGGAAATGTTATATGCTTCCTAGTTAACTTTAGGAAAAACTTGAAAACGTCTCCGTATTATGCTGGATTCTGTGAAAAAGGTAACAATTTTGTTCCAATTTAAAACTGTAATGTGAGAAAATTCTTTGCCAAGTTAGATAATACTTTTGAATGCTGGAAGAATATTTCCTCCATGTTTGTGCTATTCCAAATGTAGCAGCTGCAGAACAGCACACTTTCATGTTTAATCTGTATTGTTGACATTCTCTCCGTCACTCTCTTGTCTGGTAAATCAACAAAATAATACATCAAACCCTGACTGGTAACACTCGCCAACTTCTGTGGTGTAAATACTCTCACCGCAAGTGATTTCTGATTCCAAGCTACTGACCTGACATGTTTGTACACAGGGCTGGGGGGAGATGTACAATTGCACACTATTATATGGCACTCCCACCACATAGATGCAAGAGATTTAGGTAACCCCAAGAGTG
The DNA here is from genome assembly GCF_023721935.1 of Panthera uncia. Classification (NCBI taxonomy): domain Eukaryota; kingdom Metazoa; phylum Chordata; class Mammalia; order Carnivora; family Felidae; genus Panthera; species Panthera uncia. Next base: position 83,534,935 of record NC_064818.1, on the reverse strand, counting down.
TCCATAACAGTAAAATACAGAAGAATAACTGGAATGTGATGGGTTTTGAATACGTATGTCCTTTGTTCTTAATATGATTTATTTAATAGTAAGTTATATAATTTAGTTTTTAATAAGGGTTATGTTTAACCAATGGACTTCAAGATTCCTGAAAATGTATCAATCTTACAAGGTGGCACCTTCATGCAGCTTCTCCATGTGTTTATTCTAAGCTTAAGGAGGACTAGTTTCGTGGAGAATGCCCTTATCACAATGGAAGCAGGTAAGGAAGACACACCATGCTTCCCTGAGCCAGCGCACACTTACTCCTCCTAGTCTGCACCGGCCAAAACAGATCACCTGAGCAGCCTGAAGTCAACAGGATCAGGATGCATAGTTCACTCAGAGTGGAGCCATGGCAAGATGTGAAAGAAAGGAGGAGTTTTGAACAAGTGAGATAGTATGTTAAAATTTTGAGTGACCATTTAGCTGGGTATAAAATTCTAATTTGGCAGTAATTTGACCACAGCATTTTGACTCATGGCTCCATTGTCTCTTAACATCTATTGTTGATGAGAAAGTCATTCTCATCTAATGGTTCTGTAGGTAATTTCCTTTCTTTCTAGTGGTTTTCAAAATAGTTTCTCTATTCCTAATCTGTATTTTCACTATGGCTGGTTTAAATATGGAGTTTTCTCTACTTAATACTTGAAGGATATGTTTTTCATCAAATCTGGAGACTTCTCAGTTATTGGCTCTTTATACATTGCAGCTACATTATTCTTTCCACATTTTTCTTCTGGAGCCCCTTACAATTTAAGATTTGAGTCTGAATTATCTACCTCTCTATGCTGAATTTCACTTGAATTCCACAATTCTGGCTTATATTCCTCTTTGGCTATATCTACTAGAGAATTGATAAATATATTAAAATTCCAATTTAATTGACTATGTTACTTATTTTCAAGATTTATTATTGTCTTATCTCCTTCTTGTTTAAAGTTTAATGGACATTACATACCTTCATGTATCTTTCTGAGCACCCTCAATGAAATTATTTTAAGGTACTTTAAGTTTCTTTTATAGAAGGATCTTTCACCTAGAGTAATCATTGTTACAATTATTGATTTGGGGGCTGTATTTCTTTCTTTATTAAAATATAATTAGCATACAAAGTTATATTAGTTTCAGATGTATAGCATGTTGATTTGACTATTCTATACATTACTCAACGCTCACCATTATCTGCCACCATACAATATTATTACAATAATGTAGTCATCAGCTGTCAACATATAATGTGATTACAAAATTATTGACTGTATTCCCTATGATGTACTTTTCATCTCTGTGACTTATTTTATAACTGGAAGTTTGTATCTCTTATGGGTTGTATTTCTAAGCCTTGATATTTCTTACCTGTACTGAATTTGGGGTTGGGAGAGAATCTTATTGTTTGATTGATTTTTTAGTTGTTGTTTTATTATGTCTCTCCCCTTCTGTACTTACTCTTCTGGCTGTCCTGTGGTTACTTTGGATCCTCAGTCCCAGGCCAAGTCTATAAAGGGTGATGGTTCAGGGTCTCAGCCATGAGCTGATATTGAGGCTGCAATAGATCCCATTACCATGCTAGTGAGTGATGTTAGTTCCTGGCTATAAGGCTTCCCTATGTCTTCCTGCTTTTTTTTTTTTTGCACATTTTCTGGCTTTTTGCTGTGGCTTCAGCAGCACCCAGCAATATTATTATGCTCGGGCTTGTTGCACAGGTGGGAAGAGCCCTCTCCACCCCCTGGCTTTGACATATAGCTTGAATCTGATTGCCAGGTCTCACATGGCACATTTTTAGCTTCCTTTGGCCCATGGAAGCCAAACCCTTGATAGCTCTCCAGGCCCCTGAACCTGGGTCCCAAGAGACCCCACGTTTAAACCCTGCTCATAGCATTTCTGATGTTTCTGGTTCACAAAGTGAGATTTATCTTGCTTCTGAGCTCTGAACTGTCTTTCTACTTTTTTCTTTTATATTTCATCTATTATTGCTATGATTTTGGAGCAAAGGGGATGCACCAAAGCATGAACACACCATGCCAACCTGACAAAAAGTAAGGTCATTTGATCTTTACTGCTAACTGAACTGGAGGAGTCTTGTGTCTAGAGATTAATCTTTTTAGAGACATGAGAGTAAAACCAAACTCTGTGAAACCAGCTTGGATGCACTTGACTCAAAGCGGAAATCTCACAACCCATTAGGGAGGCTGGTGGCAAACAGGCCACAGTTGTTGTTTGCTTACAAACCACGGGGAACTTCAGAGAATTAAGGAAAAGGCACAACATTAATTCCATCTCTGTAATCATTTGAAAAGAGGACAGATGAGGGTCATGACGCTTGAAAATAATTTCCCAGTGCGCGGTGACTTTAGACCCCTCCATAAATAAAGAAATGATACTCGTCCCACAGAATTACAGAACCCTCCATTTCATAAGAGCTGATAATGAGGGTTTTACTAGATTCCTTAATTGTCCTGTTCAGTCATGGCCTTAAATCTCCTCTCTGATAATTTCATCTCCTGAAGCAGATCTGAAGACAACCCTTCGCTGGACATGAGGGAGTGGTAGCTGAATGCATGTGACCCAGGCATTTGGGACTGTCATGGTGAGCCCGTGAAGGGAGGCACAGCCCATCAGCCACAGCACCGATTAAAGAGGCTTCGGCATGTCCAGAGGCAAGACAGGGAGGCATGACTCCAGGGCCCGAGACCACACAAGGGAAGAAGGCACCAGAGGGGCGGAAAGGCACAATAAAATACAATCTGATTTGATGGTGTCATCAGAAATTAATCTACCGAGGGAAAAAAAGAAAATGTCTCCCAAAAAGTCAGAGTGTCTCTGCTGAGGTCAGCTTTGAGGTGGACACAGAAAATAATAGAGAGGAGGTTATGACCCTTACAAAAAAGACAGTGGTGTAAATTCTGTGAATGTGTCAGGGAGATGAGAGCCCTTGACTGGCTGAGGCCTCAGAAAATGCCAAGGAAGGACACCTCATTCCAGATGCTGCAGGCACAAGGGCACCTCAGGGACGCTTGGGGGTGCTGTATGGGGCCATCGAGGGGTGTTGATGTGCAAAAACGTCCCTCAGTTCCTGCTTGGCTCCCGTCTTCCCTCAGGGAATAGTCTCCAGACGTAAAAGGCAACCTTATCTTTGGAAGAAGTGAAGCGAAATGTTTATAAGAGGCGACTGTATAGGGGAACACGTGACAGCCCAGGACTGGGCCAGGAGCTCCCTGGACCCAGATGTGAATCAGAAGGTAAGTGGAGACCAAACAAAGCACCAGACAGTTAAAAAAAAAAAAAAAACCTGAGCGATTCCAACTTTCCAGAAGATTTAGAAGATAGAGACAGCTTACCACATACTAGTGAGTTTGACGGCAGTCATGGGCCAGAATTAAGAAGATACATCCAAGAGTTGCTTTGCACACAGGCAGGAGAGGAAACGATCCCACAGGAACCAGCCTGAGCCCACTGAGAACAAGCTTTCTTTCTCGGGCAGTTTTCCCAGACGGACAGGCAGACAGGGAAAGCCGTCGACGCAGCATCAGGGAGACACGGAACTGGTGCCAGCGTCTGCCTCCTGGTCGTGCGTCTGCCTGGGCTCCGGGCAGGCTCCCTGCCTGACGTGACAGCTCGAGGAGCAGGTGCCGTCCACCCCGAATCTGTTCTTTTTCTGCCCAAACATCTTCAATTCCTTCAAATGCTCCCGCACGTACCATGTTCAGTCCTGAGCATCTCAGATCGGGAGGGCAGGCTCCTCTTAAGATGAAGTGCACAGGACTAAATGCAGACAGGATTGAGCCGATTTCTGCCAATGAGTCCCACACTCAGGGAGCCTACAGCAGCTGCCTCATGCTGACCCACACGGCACTCCCGGTCAGCCAGGACTCCAGCCATCTGGTTCATCACGCGCTGCTTTATTTTAACCTATAAATAATTATGGAAACATAACGTGGGCGCCTGGGTGGCTCGGTTCTGTGACACTTAAGCATCTGACTTTGGCTCAGGTCACGATCTCACGGTTCGTGGATTCCAGCCCCGCGTCGGGCTCTGTGCTGACAGCTCGGAGCCTGGAGCCTGCTTCAGATTCTGTGTCTCCCTCTCTCTCTGCCCCTCCCCCGCTTGTGCCCTGTCTCTCTCTCTGTCTCTCTTTCAAATATAAATAAACATTAAAAAATTAAAAAAAAATCGGGGTGCCTGGGTGGCTCAGGCGGTTAAGCGTCTGACTTTGGCTCAGGTCACGATCTCACGGTTTGTGGGTTCGAGCCCCGCATTGGGCTCTGTGCTGACAGCTCGGAGCCTGGGGTCTGCGTCCAATTCTGTGTCTCCCTCTCTCTCTGCCCCTCCCCTGCTTGTGCTCTGTCTCTCTCTGTCTCTCAAACATAAATAAATGCTAAAAAGATTGTTAAAAAAAGAAACATAACCTAACATAACATAACCTGACTACGTCTCTTGGGTCACCATCCTGAGTCAATTTAAGGAAAGAGTAAGAGACTGAGGATGAGCCAGGCCTCACCTGTGGCCTGGGGTCACATCTGGACATCACACATGTGGCCTTTTACCGCAGGTTACAACAGCAGTGACACCTCCCTGGCAACTGGCCGTGTTCACAAGAGGAGGAGGAGGATTTGCCGAGTGTCGTCTACTCAGGGCTTCTGCGCACCGCACAGCTGGAGAAAGCGTCAGCTGTCATCCTCCGTCCTCCATGGAGCCCATCCCCCGCGCTCCGGGTCCTAAGCCCCAAGCTGGAAGGCCTTTTGGTCTCTCATAGCATCTGAGATGGTGTCTTAGTTGGGCACGGCCCTGAGATACAGGTTCCAGGGCAAGCAGTTTATGTAGGAAGAGCGAATAGCACTGCAGGGGGAGCAGGGCAAAGAGACGGGTGGCGGGGAGGGGCTTCCAATGAATGGCACTTCAGGCCAGTTGCCACCAAGGGTGAGTGAAGGTTGATCCAGTGGGGAACTCCCCTGAGTCTGTGATCGGGGGCAGATCCCCAGAAGCAATAATGCCCTAGTACGTTCGTCCTGCTACATGGGTCAGTAAGTCCAGAAAGCCTGGGCCAGGAACTCGAAAGTTCTCATCTGCTGCAGGGGTGCCGGGGCTTCCAGGTGGTTCTGGGTCTCCTCAGCCCCTGAGCGTCTATGATGAGCCAGGACTGCTGTGTGGCTGCCCCATCTAAAGCCTAGAAAGTTCTCTTTGGGGCCTGTCACCTCTTCCCAAGAGGTGTCCCCAAAGTGTGCCTAGTGCTCACATGTGTGCGTGGTGGGGGCCGCTGGCTGGTCCCGCTCTGGCAGGTTTGTGAGGCCAAAAGTTCTCAAACAACTATGCCCAAAGTGGAAGGCTGTGGGCTGCCTCTCTGAGCTGCAAAAGGCAGTATCTTGGCAGGAGCCGAGAGACATCCCTTCTGGTCATTTTCATTCGTTCAGAAACCCATCGGGAGCTCATTGAAAGCCACACCCTGAGGCTGTAGAGGTGGGGAGACAGACACGACACGGTTAGAAAGGCCGAGGAGGAAAGCTTGGGGTGTGGAAGTGTGTTTTGGAAGGCTCTTGAGAATACATTTACGAAAGTGGGGGTGGGCAGAGAGAATACCGGAGAGCTTCCTGGGGGAGGTGGTCCTGGAGGAGGTCAAGAAGATGAAACTTTGCTATACGCTGTATAAGATGGAAACACGGCCTCTTAGAGCCGGATTGGTAATCACAAGCTTCTCAATTATCCTGTCATGTTGATGACCGGGGGACACACGATGGTTTTCTCGGCAGCAGCATTTCTGGAAGCGTCACCCCTAACTCATGCAGGCATCTGACCTGGAGACATGGGGATTGTTTTCTGTTCACCCCCTCCCATCCCCACCACAGCCAATCAGTTTCTAAGTCCTGCAAATTCTACTGTGAAATATTTGTCCAGTCTGCCTACTCCGTCATTCCTTACTCCCCTGCTTGGTCCGGCCACCCACCATCTCTCACCAGGGCTACTCCAGCCCTGCCCACTTGGCTCTTTGACCGACTTTTGCCCTTCCTCAGACCTCTGTCTTCTTTGTCCACACCCCAACAGGTTACTCTCGAGGGGCCCCAGCTTCCAGGGCCAAAGCAGTAAAGTCACCATCAATGGCTCCAACCCACAAATCTCCTCTGCCTGACTGTAGTGAGGTCTCATGGCAAGCAGCTGGACCCCACCACACATGGGTCAGACACACACACACACACACACACACACACAGGCGCACTCAACACAACTCCTTGGAATTCCAAGAAACACACTCATCTTCTGAGACCTTGCAAGGTGACATTTCAAAACATACCTGCTTCCTTAAGACGCTTAAAGACAGGCAGGAACGGGCTTTTATGTAAGATTTGGTTCCTACTTGCAGCAGAATTATGAGGCCATTAAATTGGCTTATAGGGTATTATTTCTGTATTTCCAACCCTGACCAGGACTGATGGGTGGATATATACCTTAAATGAAAAATAATTAAAGAGATAATTGAACTGTTTTAAAATCTTAACCTGAATTTGAACTCAATCATTTTTAGTTCAAAACGAAGGCAGACTCAATAGGGGTTGAGGCTTACCTCCCTTCGTGTCGGTGATCTAGTTCCTCTAAGCGGCAGATTAGAAATCAGAAGTGGGGGGTCTTCAATCTGCAGTCTCGTTGGAAAGTTGGGAGCCCGGGGTTGGCTAACTTGCGGCCACGCGGTTTGAAATCCCCCTGCTACCGCTGCTGCTGAAAGACCCCTGAGTGTGTTTGGGATTTAAGACGGGAAGGAAGGTGGGGAGGAGAAAGAAGGAAAGTGACAGAGAAGGTAAATGCAGCACGCCAACTTTGCCTCCGATGTCTGGTTATACTCCGGAGGGCTGAGAAGTCACCGAGGACGTTGTGTGTTGAGACAGAGGGCCTGGCGGAGGTTTGCTGTGTGCTCACGCGTGTGTACAAACGCACGTGTGCGCGGGTGAGCATTCGCGCATCTGTAAGTGATATGTGCGCAGAAAGAAGCTGTCGAGGGGGCAGTTGGCGGAAGTAGGTATGGGGACCCCGCGTGAAGGAAGGGACTGTCTGGGAAACACAGGACAAGACTTCACTCGTGCCCAAGCTTCTGAGTGAATTAGTCATAGTCCTGGTCACCAGGGACCAGCCTTAAGGGACAGCTAAGGCCATTTGGAAGGGCCCAGTGTGGCCCAGGCCCCTCTGGAAAGCATCTGCCTGTGAACGGGCACAGTCCTCCCAGGGCATGTGCCTGCAGAGTTCAGCTCGGACAACCCTGCTCTTAGGTGACGACCCCTCCACCCACCGGCCTGGGCGTTAATACGCTTCCTGTGATGTGTGCCGGCCCCTGGTTGCTCCGAATGTTTAAGGAAAGGTTAGCTCTGTTTTAGATCCAGATTTAAACTTCGGGTCCCCCCCATCCAAAACCGTGTGAAATTGTCCCAAAATGAGCCAAAGCTGGCCCGTCCACTCCCGTTTCTAGCTGATTTGCAGATCTCGAATCGGGCTACAGGCTGGCGGTCTGTTGCTTCCTTCGATGGCCCAGGGTTTGCTGTGTGCCCACCCTACCCCGTTCTGGAGCAGTGGGGCGTCAGGCAGGGCCCCTCCGCTCCTAAACCCAGTGGCGCCAGCTGGACAGATAGGCCTTGAGCACGCAAACACATCCGTCAGTGTTTAATCGCAAGCTGTGATGTGTGAGGAGAAGGCAAAAATGGCTGGAAGAAGGATCAGGGGCACCTAACTCAGCTTTGGGGGTCGGGGTGGGGGTCTTCCTGGAGAAGAGCCAATGAGGCTGAAGGATTAGCACAGTTCTGGTGGGGTGGGGGTGGGGGGAACACTAAAGACGGAGGGGAAGGTACAAACCCATTGAAAATGGAACCGGGCTAAGTGGACCCCGGGCAGGGGTGGGGCTGCTGGGGGTCTAGTCTTCGCTGCAGTGTATATCCTCTGGCCGGCCTCCACTGCTGGTCTCCACCGCCAGGTTCCGCCGCCAGCCGGCCAGGCCCCGCTTTAGTTCTCGCCCTCTATCTTAGCCTCAGTGCCCAGCAACCAGAAACCCCTCGCTGAGACTGCAGTTTCAGGGGACGGGGTGAAGGCCAAGGGGAACGAGGCAGGGAAAGAGGGGAACCTTGTGTGGGACGTCATCAGGCTGCCTCCTGCCGAGGGTGACTGACTTCTCACTCCTCTTCCGGTCGTCCAAGATGCCCTGGAAACTGTATTTAGCATCGACTGTTGGGAGGGGGAAGGTGGCACAGCGAGGTAGCCCATCGGTCAAGGACGGGCCCCGTGGTGTGTTAGTTACTGCACATCTGGTTCTTGGGGGGGGTGGGTGCCCGGCCGGGTCCTGTGACAACTCACGTCTGGCCTTGACCAGGAGGTTGTGGGAGTGAGAGGCAAAGGAACCTGCCGCCCTCCTCCCCACCCTCCTTCCCCCCGCCCTCCTCCCTGCCCTCCTCTTCCTCACTCTCCTCCTCCCCACCCTCCTCCTCCCACCCTCCTCCCCACCCTTCTTCTCCCCACCCTCCTCCCCCCGCCCTCCTCCCCACCCTCCTCCTCCTCACTCTCCTCCTCCCCGCCTTCCTCCCCCCACCCTCTTCTCCACCCTTCTCCTCCCCACCCTCCTCCCCCCA
>NC_064818.1:83431834-83525899 GCF_023721935.1 Panthera uncia | reverse complement strand
CCCCCGTCCTCCTCCCCGCCCTCCTCCTCCTCACTCTCCTCCTCCCCACCTTCCTCCCCCCACCCTCCTCCCCACCCTTCTCCTCCCCACCCTTCTCCTCCCCACCCTTCTTCCCCTGCCCTCCTCCTCCTCACTCTCCTCCTCCCCATCCTCCTCCCCACCCTCCTCCCCACCCTCCTCTTCGCCTTCCTCCCTGCCCTCCTCCCCACCCTCCTCCCCACCCTCCTCCCCCGTCCTCTATCCTCCCCCTGCCCTCCTCTCCCCACCCTCCTCCCCTGCCCTCTGTCCTTCCCCTGCCCTCTGTCCTTCCCCTGCCTTCCTCCCCACCCTCCTCTCCACCCTCCTCCTCGCCTTCCTCCCTGCCCTCCTCCCCATCCTCTGCAGCACATGGGCACCGGTTCTGCTTTTGGAATCTGAAAGGCTCCTTCCACTCTGGCCCTTATAGTTGGTCTTCCTCTACCCACACTCTTGTCGTGGGGCCCCTCATCCAGGGGGCGTAGTATGGACACCCCTTCCCGGAGGGGCCTCCTTGGTGACCCTGCTGAGCCAGCCTGACCCCCTCGTTGTCTGGTCTCCAGGCTCCACCCAGAGACTCTGATGTGCAGGTCTGGGTGCACCCAGCATCCTGCACCGGCTGCCGGGTGTCCCCCATGCTGTCCAGCAATGTACTGGATTAGTGCACATTTTTAATTAGAGAAAATGCATTTTAAGAATCATTTTGTTTTACTCCATGCAAGAATGTGGTATTGACTCTTGGTTAACTGTGTAAATCATTATGGTAAGCAGACATTTCACACTGTGAATCAGATGGTCTCATAAATTCCTAAGGATCCATGACAAATAGAGTGTAGGAGGAGCAGAGGCCACCACCGAGGCCAGCTCTCTGACACAGTGACAGAGAGCCACCTTTCCAGCTCCTTGGATTCCAGGCTCTAATCCCATCAGGAAATCGGCCGGCCTGCAACCCCTCCCCCCCCATTACGCCTCTTGGCAGAAGCAATGATTTTCTTGCAAACAGATTTCTGGTTCCTGTAAAGAAGCTTCCATATGTACAAAAGTGGGGAAAACCCTTCTTTGAGCCCATCAGCTAAACTCCAAGTTCTGAGTTAAAAAAGCCCACAAACCAAGGGCAGCCACAGCACATATCCTTTCTGGGCCACAAGCCTCCAAAGAGATACCAAAGACTGGTCCTCTTTGAGGAAAGTCGTTCACCTGGACCGTTCGCGTCCCACGGACACTGAGAACTTAGAAGCAGGTGCCGCGTCAGGTCTGAGGCTGTCCCTGACCACACCCTGCAGGGCACACCCGGCAGGGGCACACCCGGCAGGGGCACACGTGCAGCACGCTCTAGTGCCGCTGGGTTTGGAGTCACTGATGGCAGGGACAGCCCTTGGCTCGGGCTCCAGCGGCAACGCCCCCGGGATGGGCTGCTGAGGGTTCTGCTGTGCCCTGCGGCCCAGGCTGCGTGCAGGGCTGCAGGCATCACCACCTGAGGCCGCTTCTCCCTGCGTCCCTCCAGGCTCGAGGCCGCCGGCTACCCACAGTCCCGAGCAGCGTCCTCTGCCCCACCCGCTGTCCCCGCACGCCGGGGCCCTTCCCAGAACGCGTGTCTCGATTCTGTCGCTGGGACGCTCTTCCCCGAGCGAGATCCTGCTCCTGCGCCAGCCCGGGTGGCGGCGTGTGCAGGGTGAGACCCGGGGCTCCTGGATTTCTGGCTCGTGCCGCTGTGGGGTTTGCTTCTCCCTGACCCTCTGCCCCGTGTGCGGGCCCAGCGGGAGGCCGGCGGCCGGGGTCCTTGGAGGACACGTGGCCCAGCGCCCACCAGGACAGAAGCACAGTGGCGGTCTGAGGGCCACCACGCGTTGTGACCCCGGAGCCCGCAGCCTCAGTGTCTCTGGTAAGAGGGGATCTGCGACCGAAGCCACCTCTGACGGCTACGGCGGGGACCACACCACAGGCGGGGCGTCCCGGCATCCACGCAGCCTCTCGGATTAGCCCCTCGCGTGAGACCCTCCCCGCGTGTGCCTGCGTGAACTCCCGGTCCCAGAACTCTTCAGAACTTACCGCGGAGAGAACCAGCCGAGCCCCCCTACATAGGTCACTGACAGAGTCTTGAATTAGTCCTGGGAGGAAACACCAGATTGCTCTCCCCAGACGTATTTATGAAATAAATCTCAGGGAGAGCAGGTGGGATCAGATGATGGCCTTAACCCCTGTGCCCACCCTCGTAATTAATCACCACGTACCCTCATCCTAAATGGTGAGCCCGTAGACAAAAGTCTTCAAATACAGCCGTACGTGTCGCCAAGCCCTAGGGTATTTTCTTCTCGGTGACCGTGTTTTTTTCCTGTTGCCCAGTTCCTGTTTTCCAAATCAGTAAAAGCTTATTGGATATGACTTGGGGGTTTGCGGAAAACTAATTGAAATAATGTTTTATGTAATGACAACATTTCGGGCGAGCAGTAACGATGAAAAATCACGGACAAGAGACCACGTCTCCCAACTTCTGCCCGTATCCGGGTCTACTATTTTTAAATTGTTAATCAAAGCCGCTGACTTATTGCTTATGGGGAGATGGAATAAATCTTTATATCCCAAAAGCTTTTTAAATTATTCACTGTGCTTACTACTTTGCTTCTGAAGGGAGATTATCCCTTTTAATTGGAAATCTTCTATTATTTGTGTCTGAAATGTTTGAACGAACAAGTTGGGGGCTCGCTGCTATAAATAGCCTGCTGGCAGGGAGGATGAGAGGAGACCCGGTTGCCAGTGAGCTATTCATCACGAGTTATATTAACCCACTCATTTTCATTAATCACATCCCAAACCTGTGGCACAAATGCCCAGGTACCAGTTGTATTTTTTCAGGTGGCTCAGAATCTCAGTCTCTCTTACTGAAGGCGGACCTGCCGTTTCTTCAGCCACATCACCGGGGGCCGGGCTCCTGTGTCGGCACGGCGTCCCCGTGTCCCCGCGCCCACCCGCGCCCGCTCCCCAGGACGCGCTTGGCTGGGGACACCGGGACGGGCCGGGGCAGGACCACAGGGCGGGCTGGGGCAGGACCACGCCAGCAGACCACAACTGCGACTCCCAGCTGCCGCTCTGGGACGGACGCGCTTCACTCTGATGCCACGTCCTGTGCTCATTGACGAGGTCACACAAGTCCCCGGGAAGGCTTCGCCTCAAGGAACCGGAAGACGACTTCGGGTGGCAGCTGTGGTTCGTGGTTAGTACGTCCACCTCATGCTCCTGGCGGGGCACCCAGGGTCTTGCAGTATAGACGAGATCCGGAAGAAACAGCCGACACCCTCATGGGAGCTGGACACAGGCTCCCGAGGAACACGGTTGAGTCCGGAGTAACAAGTCAGAGCAATGGAGGCCGAGACGCCGTTCTTCCTGCCTCAGTGGCCTCATCTGTGGCCAGCCACGTGGGCTGTCGTGATGTCGCCAGAAGCCACTTGTGTCACGGCCCCGCACGTGCTCAGTCCGCCTGAAAAAGAATGCTTGTGTTTCCCTTTCTTCTTCTTCCCTTTACGACGGTGGTAAAATCTGTGCCTCCATATGCAGGGGAGCTTTCTCGAAGCTCCCTTTGTTTACTTATACAACATATTTTTCCTTTGTTTACTTATACAACATCCACACCCTACAACTCGTATACGATTCAGCGGCTTCGGTGTATTCACAGAGGTGTGCAGACGCGACACGGCCGATTTCAGGGCGCGTCACTGCTCCAGGGGGCCCCTCCACCCCCGTGGCTCTCTGTCTCCGGCGCTCCCGTCCCGGGCGTGTCGCGCGAACGGAGCCCACAGTATGTGGTCCTCCGAGCCCGGAGTCTTGCGCTCGGCCGGGCTGGCAGCAGCAACCTCAGCAGCTGTCGGTGTGCGCCCTTGTTCCCGCCTGTTCCAGCGCCCCCACATCGCGGCTCCTGCCAGCTGGGCTCCTTCCGCCTCTGGCCGTCGGGAAGGAAGCTCTGCGAGCACCGTTCATCAGCTGTGCTGCCGGGAGCGTCCCCGGAGCCCCTGCCCCGGGAGGCCGTCGGAAGGGACCCAACCAGGGGGCTGCGCGTGCCCCGGCTTCTCGTTGGGTTCAGCCACAGGGCGTCTGGCGGGAGACCCCGGGGAGGGGGAGCCGTCCGCGATTTCCCCTGTCGCCTCCCTGAGGGGTCCTGTTTCCTGGCCTCTCTTACACAAAACTCTCTGTGTGTCTCTTCTCTCATCTCTGTCTGCGTCTCTGTCTCTCTGCGTCTCTGTCTCTCCATGTCTGCTTAAATGAAACACAGACCAGAACTATCTTGCTGCTTCCTCGTCCCCGCGCCCGCTCTACCCCTGACGAGGAGCCCGCTGACCCCGCTGTCCACTGCTGTAGGGGCCACGGGACGTGAGCGGCAGGTGGGGCGGTATGTCCCAGGCTTTGCCGCCGTCTCTCTCCCTCGTGGACGGACCTTCACATTAACAACGTTTCCTTCGTCATCTTCCTACGGCTCACGGAGCGTGTGTGTCCTTGGATCAAATCCCCGCTTGGTGAAGGGGATTTCTGTCCCCCTCCCCTCGCATGCAGAGCTGCATGTTTGTGATCGGTTGCCTGTCCTCAACCACATGCCAAGACGTTGGCCAGCGCGTGAGGCTCCCACGTCCCCCGTGACTGAGCCTCGGGCACTGCCCCTCGCGCTGCGTTGGCTTCTCCGCTGAGCCAGCGTATGTATGGGTCCTGAAATTATTGGACTCACTTTAAACCTGCCTTCCCTCTTAACGTGCACCAAAACGCGTCTTCAAATACCAGGCTTCGCGGCAGGTTGAGCACTGTTCTCCGCATGGTCAGATGCACCGTGAAAATCGAATGCTGTGTGCCAAGGATCCCTTGTCCGTGACAATCAGATTCGTCTGTAGCCTCCTTTTTGTGGACTCGCCTTCGTAAGAGCTGTAACACGGGGCCAGACACAGGCAAGCGGGGTGCCCTCCAGGGAAACTTCTGCCCCCACTGAGCTGGGGAGAAAGAGCGGCAGTGTCCACACCGAGTGAACCAAGCGGTCTGGTCTTGACCTCAGAGCCACATCGCGGCTGAGGACCTGCAAACTGGCCACCACAAGTAACTTCAGAGTAACTTAAGCTTTTTCTTGCATTTCCTAGATCGGAAGGGTCCCCTTTCCGCCTCATGCACGCCTTTGTGAGTTAGTTCAGTCTCACCTGCTTACATGGAATCCACTGGAAACTTCCTTTTACGTAAAATCAGCGACACGCATGTTCCTTCCGTGTCTCCCTCTGCCATCGCTGCCTCCCAGCCCATTCTACCATCTGAGGCCGCGGCTTCTCTCAAGGGAGCCTTAAGGACCCTTGCCAGGGCCGGGTGACCTGAGGTACTGTCCCCCCAGGCCAAACGCCTGGTGTGTCCCGACAGTGACCGCTGTGCCCCAGACCTGGGTCCACATGGTTGGCGTGCTCTCGATTGCCTCTGCCAGTCTGTCCTCCAGGGGTGACACCCCAGAGTGACAGGTGGATGTGCTCCTGCAGGATGGGTTTGCTGCGGGGAGGAGGTGGTGAAGACCAGCCCAGATCCTGGTTCCCTGGGTCAGGAAACAGCAGCCCCCCCCGCCCCCCGCCCCAGACAGCTCATGGGCTTGGAGGGTCCCAGTAACGACTTCAGGCCACCTCTACGGTGCCATAGTCTGAGCTCCTGGCCGCCATGCCAGCAGGGGCATCAATCAACCAGTGACTGGCCCGGGGACACTTGGGCTGCCCCGTTCCCCTCAAAGATGGAAATCAAATGCGAACCCCAGCTCGTCACCACGCGAAATCTGAGAAGCCTGCAGACGATCACGTCCTACACGGGACGGTGGCAAAGCCTTCCTCTGTGTCCCAGTTTAAGGGAAATGACACCCTCCCATAGGCTGTGACGTTTTAACAACGGCATTTCAGCGGGGCTGCTGGTCACCGCCTTGCTGGCTTCCCAGCTCTTGGCAGGCGGCGTCTCAAGAGGAGAAAGCAAGACGGTCTTTGTAGCTCAGGTAAGGAAGTCACGTTGTGACCCGAGAAGCTGTTGGGACACGAAAACATTGCCTGCGCTTTCCCTGGTTTGTGAGCTCTCCGGGACGGTCTGTGCTCCCTAGTCCCCGGTGAGATGCTGCTCCGTCCGTTCTCCCGGCTTCCCTCCGTGCCGTGCACGCGTCGGCACCCCTGCCGCCGGACCGGCTCCGGGTGTCGCGGACCCTGCCCCGGGTGCAGGGCGCCATCCATCCCGAAAGGGACCCCCACGCTGGCTTCCGAGCCCTTCACGACTTCGGGCCCCGACACCCAGCAGACGCGCCTCGCGGCCCCGTGTGCCCCCCGGTCGTGGGCTTAGCACGGGGTCAGCGGATGCTCCGGGCAAGCCCGTGGGCGGCTCCCAGGGGGACTCGGGCTTCGCGGAGGCCCGTGACCAGGGAGATTTGGAAACAGTCAGTAAAGTCCTGAGACCCACAATGTCTGAGTTCCTAATTTTTGAGAGCAAATGTAGCTATTCCAACTCCTCCAAGGACACCCTTTCGTCCACTCCTTGAAGCATCAAAATCTCATTAGGAAAAGATCCTAATGGGGTTAAAGGTGCCCATTGCTATGATGCCTTTTTGCTGATGTAATCTGGCTCCTCGGGTAACTTTTTTTCCTAATTTTCCTGTGGCGGCACGTGAATGCACAGCAGCCACCCCCACACCTTCCCGCGCAGCCCTGACCCTGCTCTCAGAGGAGGCAGCAGGGGAAACTGAGGCAGGCCGCATCTCGGTGCTGCCAACTCCCGAACGCGGCTCTGGAGAGGAGCAGAAGAGAGCCACCTGCCTTTCTTCTCGGGTCAGAAGTCGCAAAACCAGGGGCATCTGGGGGGCTCAGTCGGTGGAGCGTCCAAGTTCGGCTCAGGTCATGATCTTGCGGTCGGTGGGTTCAGGCCCCGCGTTGGGCTCTGTGCGGACGGCTTGGAGCCCGGAGCCCGCTTCTGATTCCGTGTCTCCCTCTCTCTCTCTCTGCCCCTCCCCCGCTCACTCTCTGTCTCTCTCAAAAATAAATAAACATTGATGTAAAAAAAGTCGCAGAGCCACAAATGAAGCCAGCTTCATTGTAGGATCTGTCAGTTGTGAATCAGACAGCTAAGATGTCCTGCATCCTGGTCACGGTCCTGGGGCGGCTCCTGCGGGTGCTGGTAGCACGGTCACCAAGTTCCCAAGCATCCAGGAAAGGACGAGTGATCCCCCAAAAGTCTGGGGGCCAAGGTTTTCCTTTCGTTTCTCTTTACCCCCGTTCTTCCTTCCTTCTCTCCCTTCCTCCCTCCCTCCCTCCCTCCCTCCCTTCCTTCTCTCCTCTCCCTTTCCTCCCCCTTCCTTCTTTTTCTTCTTCTTAGAGCTTTTGAGTTTCTTCCTGTTGCCTACAGCAAGGATCCCATTTTAAGGAGCATGGGATGCCCTGATTTGGCTCAGAGGGTTTAGGAAAAGGAAAGGCTGACTGGGGGTCTTCTGCTCTCTCATGTTCTGGGCCAGAGTCTGGGTGGCCATCCCCTTCCTTCCTGGGGTCTTTGGGCAGCTTGGGTTGCCCCTCTAGAGACATCCTTGTCTCCCGCCCACTGCTTGTTTGCACACACCCGAGCCGCAGAGCAAGTGGGGTGCTCCCGCCCCATCGCTCACCAGCTGGCAGAAGGCCCCTCCTAGGGTGCTGGCGAAGGACTCGAGAGTTTGTGGAGCCCGGGAGCCGGGTTCACCCCGTTAGTGGGTCACTTTAAGAGACACTTGTGGCTCCTGTAAACTGCCTGCCGTGGAGGGTGAAGGAGGAAAGAGAAGTGGCTCGAGAGTCACCAGGAAGGAGTGACGCTAGGGCAGGGCCGCATTCCATGCCTTCTGTGGCCTCTGTGGTGCAGCCAGTGGCCGTGCGTCCTCCCTACCAGGTCCCAGCCCAGCCTCGGCTCTGCGGCGCCGGGAGCGTGGACGGGATGCCTGGGGCTCGCCGAAGGGCACGGAGCCGCAGCGGGAGAGGGTTCTGGACTCAGCGGCGAGGGCAGCATGAGTTCCACTAAATGTGCGATTTATTGTCATTGGTGCCAGTTAGCTGTCACTGCTAAGACAGATGTCTCTGGTAAATGTTCAACAATAATCTTCCTGACAAATTTGTCACAGTCACAGATGGACATTAAACAATAAGAAATTGTATTTATTAAGAAGAGTCATTTTCAATCACCCTGGTAAACGTGGGCCGACTACTCCCTTTCTGGCGCTGACGGGCATCGCCTCGGCGTCAGCGATCAACGGGGAACAGGAGCACTTTGGCCGGTTAAGGGCGGGCTGTGTTATTTCGTGTAGTTACTGGTTTATAATTGCACTTGAAAGACACCCTCTTTTTTCCTTCGTGCTCAAGCCATTTGTCAGATCGGACGAGCAGGATGTGTGGCAAGCAGCGTTTAAATGAAGTATGATCCTATGATTTATTTAGGTCACAGTGCGGTTAATAATTAATGAGGCCGGGCTCTGCTGATGTGAAGACGAGTTGTGAAGGACTCATTCACTTTGCTCCAGACATTTGCTGCTGCAGGCGGTCGCTGGGACTGAGCACGGGTGAGGGGTTCTCCTTCCCCGGGCGGGCGGGGACCCCTTGAGGCTGGAAGGTGCACTGTGTAAGGACCGCCCCCGCCCCCGCCCCCGCCCGGTGAGGACCGCCCCCCACCACGAGGTAAGGACCGCCACCCCCACCCCCCGCCCGGTGAGGAAGGTGCCACTTGATCCTGTGCTCACCAAACACCTGCCCGCGCATCACCGTGCATGGGAAACGCGCCGCCGGCTCTCCTGGGGAGGGTCCCATGTGGCGCCGGGTCTCCGCAAGCAGGTTCATGCCGGACCTAGGAACGGCAGGCCGCTCAGAGGTCCAGGCAGACCTGGGTCGGGCTCGGCCAGGGGAGGGGAGGGGAGGATTCTTGGGTGAAATGGCTGAGCTGGTGACCTCCAGCCTCAGCCACACCCGGGCGTCGTCCCTGGGGTGCTTCCTGGAATGGCCGGGACCATCGCAGCCACGGGGGATAGAAGGAAGCGCGCTCCCGTGTGGATGGCCACCCCGCGAGGACTTTCCGAGCGTGTGCTGTGCCCAGGTGACAAGCACGTGGTCCCCTCCCTGCTGGTCTCATCAGCCTGTCACCGCAGGCTCAGGAGGGCGACCACGTTGCTCAGACCCCTATGCTGGCCTTTCCAGAGCAGACAGGCCACTGTTCATGTGCTACCCAGTCACCGCGTGTCAGGATGTCCCCACGCTGGGCCACCTGGGTGCCTGGGGCACTCTCGTCTGGTTGAGCATTTTGCTCATCTACTCCGGGAATGTAGCGGCTCAGACACCACCCGATGTTCTACCTGCTCCCAGAGCTCCACCGTCTGGGCTGACGCCCCTGCTGACCGTCACCAGCCCCTGTCTCAGCGGGCAGGCCAGCTGGAGGCTCCACGTGGTCTCGGTGTCTCTGTCTTGGCTCCTCTGTGTCACCTCGACAGCCGGTCCCCCACAGGGTAGACAGACTTCTTGAGCGGCCTCTTCTCTGGTCTCGAAGCACAGCAAAGGGGAAGTCTCCAGGGCCCCTTCCGGGCTCAGACTCGGGCCCAACACAGCGTCGCTTCCTTGGCATCCTCTCGGTCAGAATCAAATCTCCAGCCAGCCCGGACTCGACGGGGCGGCTGGCCGAAGTTGTGGACACCGGGAGGTCTCATTTGCTGGGGCCAATGCCGTGACAGTCCACCAGGATTAGTTTGTGCTGTTGGAGATGTTTGTTCACTGGAACTGGTGGCGTAAAGGTGGAGACACGCTTCCTCCAAACTCGACCCGCGTCTTTGTCCTTTAAACTCCTAGCAAAGCAGGGCTGCTCCTTCCCGGGAGAGGAGACCCGTTTATCGGAGGCGAGCGTGGTGTTGGCTTTCCCTTCTCTGCAATCGCATCTCGTGGCGGTGAGTCCGGACGCAACGTCCAACGTCCGCTGGGCAGAGGGACTGCCAGCCCTGTGCACCGGTTCTGCCCCGCCACGTCAGAGCCGTGATCGGGCCGGGAGGAGAACCCGCCACAGGCGTGTGTGTATGGAGGGCAACGGAGCGGACCCCCTCCGCCCGTCCCGGCTCTGCTGAGTTCCGCCGATGGCCCTCAGCGAGCGGCACGATCACGCCCAATGCGTTTGACTGGTTTGCTCCTGCGATGGTGCTAAGTCCGTGACGTCCCTGCGAAAGCCCAGGGGTAGGAAGTGACGTCTGCAGTTTGCTATTTCACTGTCCCAACAGGTGCCTGTTAGGACCACCCTGTGACCCCCCGTCTAAGGGTCAAAGGTAGGAAGCAGTGTGACAGCACGGTTGTTATTTATTTCCACACATGACCTAGAGACGACCAACGTTTTACGTCAGCGGCAGCTAGAGGAGAAAAAGCACTAACGGGTGAGGCCCGGTGCCCCCCCCCGCTCCACTAAGGCTGCGGTCCTGGGGGTCCTGCAGCCGCCCTGTTCTGTTACCGCATTGGAACGTCACCTCTTTCCCCTGTTTGAACAGACACGGCGTCTTTGCTGGAGTGGGACCAACCCTCACATCTTCAGGGATGGCGGGCACGGGCTGATCAAGGCTTCTCGGTGCCCACCACCAACCCAAGACCCGGCTGGGGGCGGTGGGAGCCAGGCTCTGTTCTCAGCACCCTCCCCGTGACCCTGTGCAATGTCTTCGTTCGCGCTGTGTGAACCCCTGCAGCCAGTGGCCAGCCACGTGGGTGCACTGTCCTCCTGGAGGTGACCCTGGGACCCAGACCCTTCCATCCCCGCATCTGTCCTTCCTTGGGCCTGGTGAGCTCTGAGTGCGGCCGACAGGCGGAGGAAGAGAGGGGGAGGGGCCGTGCAGGGTTCACAGACACCTTGGCGCGGGGTGGGGGGGACCCACAGCCCTCCCACACACGTTTCTGGCCGGGCAGGTCCATCCTGATGACGGCTCTGCTGATGGAGAGGGAGCGTCCACTTTGGTGAATAATGGCTGAGGGCGCGTCCCACCTACATCCGAGGGGACCGAGTCCCAGGAGGAGTGACGACGTGCGCCACCAGCAAGGGGCCGGCGTGCGCCTGGAGGGTCCACGTGCCGGCAGGAGCCCACCAGCACGTGCGTGTGGGCCAGAGCCGTGGGAAAAGCCACAGGGAGGGCTGAGAAGCAGCCATGCTCAGCGGTTACAGGGAGAAAGCGAGGCCGAGACTCTGCGGGTTAATCAGGAGGCAGCACGTCACAGCCCTCGGAGGAGCAGACGGTCCCGGTGGAAGGCGTGGAACGGTGGAGGGGCCGGGCAGTGAGAATTCGGCTGCGTGAGGACGTGCACATGGTGCCCGTGGGGGCTCAGGGCGCTCCCGCACGTCTGCGCTTTCTCTCCCACCGGGAGCTGCGCTCCGGGACCTGCCACGAGGCCGTTCCTTCAGTGCTGTTCCTGATAGAAGGAATGGAAGCAGCAGATTGCCCTTCGAGGAGCCGGCGGTGAAGTAAATGGCGTTGAGGCCTGGCTAATCCATGCGGGCGTTAAAGCAGAACCGCGTGAATCAACAGCGATAATTCTAAAAGACACGATGTCAAGTGCAAAAAGTAAGTTAGCTTCATCTTAAGAAAAGAACGGGCCAGATCTCTGCATTTCGCCCCTAAATCATACAGTTAAACACACGGCAGCCCCAAAGGTGTGTCTGGTCGTCATGTGGGAAACTCCTGCTCGAGCCCAGTTGGGGAGCAGGTGGAGGAAAGGAACAGAGAGAAACGGGGGACAGAAAACCGAGTCTATGTTGAGAACCCGGGACGAACACAGGTACGGCCCGGATGCAGGCAGCGGTAGGTGGCTGGGACGGCCTGTGGGAACAGCCACGTCCACGAGGGTCTGAGGACCAGTAGGACCCGGCCAGGACCCAGGCCCCAGCCAGGCCCCGCAGGGGGAGGTACTACCGTGAGCAGAGTTTCTGTCTCTGGACAGAGCCGGAGGGGTGGCCCCCGGGCCCTCGCAGGCCGTGGGAAAGAGCCTGACTCATTTGGAGAGAATCCCCATCCACTGATCTGATTCATGCTGTAAGACAACCCTGGGGGCAGGAGGGCAGGCTGTGGACAGAGCGAAAGGCTTTCTTTCTTCCACCTGCTCCCCAACTGGGCTTGAGCAGGAGTCTCCCGCATGATGACCAGACAAATCTTTGGGGGTGCTGTGGGGTTAACTTCATGATTTAGGGTCAAATTGCAGATATCTGGCCCATTCTTTTCTTTTTTTTAAATGTTTTATTTATTTTTGAAAGAGAGAGTGGGGGAGAGGCAGAGAGAGGGGAGACACAGAATCTGAAGCAGGTTCCAGGCTCCGAGCTGTCAGCACAGAGCCCGATGTGGATCTCGAACCCACGAACCGTGAGATCACGACCCGAGCCGAAGTCGGACGCTCAAGCGACTGAGCCACGCAGGCGCCCCTGGTTCTTTTTTGAGATGAAGTTAGCTTACTTTTTGCATTTGACATTGTTTTTATATTTATCTCTGTTGATTCGCGTAGTTCTGCTTAACGCCTGCATGGCGTTAACTAGGACTTAACGGGTAGGGTGGGGGGGAGAACAGAGAGAAACCAACGTGAGTCTGTGGTTCAGGCACAGGGTGCAGAGAAGGTGGCCCGATGCCCTAGGGCTCAGGGTTCACCGCCTCCTGGGGGACTCACAGGGGAGGGCGAGGCAGGAGTTCAGGGAGCCTGCCCAGAGGTGTAGTGTAAGCAGGGCTGGGCAGATCCCAGACCGGTCAGCACACAAGTCCCCCGTGAGGAGCTGTTACCCCCAGGATCCGCGGGGCTGATGTGCCCTGAGAAGCGTTCAGGGAAAACACACCTCATTCATAGATGATGGCAGAAACAGACAGAAAGTGCCACTGCCCCCCTCGCCGCCTGCATGAGTTTGGGAGACAGGGACTCACAGTGCGAGGGGTGCCAGGCTGGAAGCCCCCACGGGTACCCCCACGGGACCCCGACCGCTTCCCAGCAATTCCTGATCCAAGCCCTGTGCCCAGCACACTGGCCCCAGCGGGGCTGTGTCCCCCAACGATGCCCCCTGGGGAAGCCAGCCATGGCTTGGACCCTCCCCTGGTGTTTGGGGTGAGGGGATGACGAAGGACCGCCCCACAGAACTGAGACCCAGGCGGGGGGAGGGGTGGGCTGGAGACAGAGAAAAAGCAAATGCATCTGTTGCTGTGAATTGTGCTGAGATCACCGAACTTTCAAAAACGCAAGGATTCATCGGCTGTGGATTTTTTCCCCTCTCGAAGATATTTTCAATTAAACTTTTCCTTTTTAGAGAAGTGTAGGTTTAGGTGCAGCTGCGAGAAACAGCACGGAGGGACCCCACGCACCTGTTCCCAGGGTTCCCACAGCAGCCACACCTTGTGAGCCTCGCCACAGCCAGGTTTCAGCACTGACGCTGCTCCCGCTTGCAACTTGTGTATTTAAGTCTTAGTCCTGAAGACACCAGGAGTGCTCACCGTTACACGAGCAGGTATGTAGATGGCAGAACAGTGAGAAACAAAAAACAGTGAGTTCGAGCAACAGGAACCCGGAGAATTCTCAAGGACGCGCCCCGTTCCCGTGGGGCGACACACGCACGCTCACGCTTCCCTGCAGACACCACCGGGGAGACCGCGATTTCACAGACGGCACACGCATTCCAGCAGACCAACTTCGAGGAAAATACAACGTAAAACTTAAGTGAGATTAATGACGTAACGAGTGACAGGCTGAGAGGTAGACGTGTGGCTAGACTGACCTTGTAGGACACCAGGAGGCGGCCCCACGCTCTCTCAGTGGCTGTACAATTAGTGTGCTTCCTGGAACTAGTTTAAAAAAAAAAGTTGCCCGGCTACTCCTGCAAACAGCTGTCACGTTATTGCAGGAACATGCAGCAGTTATGGGACTTTCTCGGTGGGACATATCAAAGAGTCGTTAGAGGGACACTAAGGAGGATGACTGGTAGATGGGGCATTCCCAAGTCCCGCTAAGTGACTCCTAAAGTGGACACAAAAGCCACACAACACGGTTTTCTACGCGCCGTGAGTGGTCAGCAATTGTGAGTGGAGGGGGTACGTTGGCTGATAAGGAGCAAGTAGCAGAGGAAAGCAGTAGGCACCAGGCAGAGAGAGAGAGATGATGTGGGGGGGGGGTGGGGAGTGGGTGCACGTAGAGGGAAGGGGGGAGAGAGAGCCACACTGTTGGTGAAAACTGGACGCGAGGGCTCCCACCCTGCTGTTACCGTGGAGACACGAGCAGTTATGGACCCCTTGGGTACCGGAGGACACACACATACCATCATCGTGCAATACCGCTGTCGTGGCAGAGACTTGCGACCCTCGGGACCAAGAGAACGTGTGCAGACCCTGGCGGTGCTTTGTAATGACCCCGGATCCAAGCAGTGCCGCTGCACATCTGCTTAATTGCGCTCCAAACGCAGCGGGGGCCCCACGAAGGCTCCTGGCTGTTTTGAGGTGCAAGCAGAGAGAAGCAGCTGTGCCCAAAGCCTCATCTGGAAGGAAGGATGGGTGTTCTGACACGAGCGAGACCCGAGTGCTTCTGAACACTTGGTGGGGTTGAATCTCACGGATCATAACGTGCACATTTGGCTCTTGGAGTCAGCGGAGCTCTAGAGCGGGGTGTGAACTCAGAAATTCCCGTTGTCAGACTCCCTTTCACGCCGGCAGAGGCGGACTCAGAAAGACGTGTGAACAGCTGGTTCGGAGCTGCACAGATCGGAACCCAAATGGCCCGACTCTCAGCCAGCAGCACAGGAAATGCGAGCGGAAGCATGTGTCAGACGTGGCGGAGGGAGGGGGGCTCCAAACTCGCTCCCCAGAAAGAAGCGGAAACTGGACAAAATGACCAGAAAAGCATTCCAGTGCCCTGGAGGTGGACCAAACCCTCCCGGTGAGCGGATACACTTACTCCAGTAAAACCAGCGAGCTCCGGGCAAGACCGGAGGGGTCTGGGGTGCTCCAGCCTCTGCCCCTCGGCTCCCGGTGGCTCTGCCTGTCTGCTCGTCGTGGCCGGTCAGGGCTGGCCACGTGTCGCCAGCAGCTTCCGTCCTGGAGGCAGCTGGCTCCACTCAGAGCAACAGGGGAAAAATCCCTGCCTGTCGGTGTTGTCCCAATCGGCAGCTGAGTCTGAGATGGCTGCCTGGGACAAGGAACAGACTAGAAGCCTAACGGGGAGACACAGGGAAGACACAGTGAGACGTCGCCACGTATCCCCGCCTGGCGCCTGTACGCAGAGGCGCGGAGAGGACCCAGAACAGCTCGCGGGTCGTAAGAGCGCGGCAGGCTTGACAGAATCTGTGCTTCGGATGCGATGCTGAACCCGGACACAAGTCCACGCACACACGGCGGGAGCTTCGCCAGACAGGCGTGTCGGCCCGGATCCTGACCGACCGGTCGTTAGCCGACCACCAAGCGGAGGCAGCGGCAACCCCTGGGAAGGTAGGCAGGAAAACGATCAACCACACTAGCGATAAACACCCGAGACAAGACAGACAAGATGCCACTGGCTCCAGGAAACAGACGCAACACTTAATCCAGGGGAGACACTAAGTGAACAGCAAAACAACAGCGCTCGGGTGGGAAACCCGAATCTGGAGTCGCTGCAATATATTATTGAACAGATCCAAGATTACTCTGACACCAAAGCCAGATAAAGACATCACAAGGAAAGAAAATTGCCCGCCAACTTCCCTCATGAAGATAGATGCAAAACCCCTTAACAAAATTTTAGCAAGCCGAGTCCAGCAACGTATAAAATAGATCGATGGCCAAGTGGGATCTAGTCCAAGAATACAAGATGGGCGTAATGTCTAAAATGAATTAATGAAGTTAAATCACATTAATAGAACAGAGGACAACGTACACACGATCATCTCAATAGATACAGAAAAGGCTTTCGACAAATCCTTTACGCACTCTGGGCGAAAGCACTCAATTAACGGAACTAGAAGGGAGCTCTCTCAACCGGATAAAGGACACTCACTCACAACTCTCAGCTCACGTCATACGTGACGGTGAAAGACCGGTGCTTTCCTCCAAGACCGAGGCGGAGGCGAGAACAGCCGCTCCTGCCAGCTGTTCGTCAGAGTGCCGAGGTCTGAGCCAGTGCCATCATCCAACACCACCCAGTTAGAGGCATAAATTTGGAAAAGAAGTAAAACTACCTTTATCTGAAGATGGCATGGCCCTGTATACAGAAAATACTGAAGATTTCAGAGAAACTACCAGAAATAATAACACAAGGTTAGCAGTGTTGCACAACGTAAGATCGATAAAGAATACATTGTATTTTTACATGCGAGTGATGAACAGTTTAAAAATGGAAATCGGGAAGATCAATCCATTCACAACAGCATCAGAAGAAGAGAATACTTAGGGGTCATGTTAACAGAGGAAGTGTAAGACTTGTGCCCTGGAAACTGTAACTATAATTTATCACCGATAAATTATAGAAGAACAGAATAAACAGTCCGTGTTCATGTACAGGAAGACTTAACGTCATTAAGTTGGAGATTCTCCTTGATTTCAGCTATAGAGTCAACACAATCCCCACCGAACTTTTTAAAACGGAAACTGACAAACTGATCCTAAATTTTATGGGGAAATGCAAAGGATACAAAATAATGAAAGTGATTTTGAAAAAAGAAGAACACACTTGGAAGACTTACTCTACCTTACGTCAAAAAGCATTAGTGGGGCGCCTGGGTGGCTCGTCGGTTAAGCGTCTGATCAGCTCAGGTCAAGATCTCATGGTTTGTGGGTCTGAGCCCCGCATCGGGCTCTGTGCTGATAGGTCTGAGCCCGGAGCCTGCTTCGGATCCTGTGTCTCCCTCTCTCTCTGTCCCTCCCCCACTCACGCTCTGTCTCTCTCTCTGTCTCTCAAAAATAAACTTTAAAAAAAAGCATTAGTAATATAGAAAGCTTTAGTAATTAAGACCACCTGGTATTGGCATAAAGACAGGCATATAGGTCATGGAACAGAATCGAGAGTCTAGAAACTAAACCCTTACATATATGACCAATAGATTTTCAACAAAGGTACAAAGACAATTCAGAGGGAAAAGATAATCTTTTCAGCAAAGGGTACTGGGACAATTCTACATTCACATGCAAAAAAAAATAGTATGTTCTTCTCTCGACCCATACATTAAAAATTAACTCAAAGTGGATCATAGATTTAATGCATGAGATAAAACCATAGAAACTCTAGCATAAAATATAGGATAAATTCTCCATGACTTTTGGCGAGCAAAGAATTCTCAAAGGCATGATCCATGAAAGAACGGTGGGTCTGGGTGAATTTATTAAAACTTCCGTACTTCAAAAGTCACTATGAAGACAATAAAAATACCTGACAGAGACTGGGAGAAAATACATGCAAATTATAATTCTGATAGAGGGTTTGCATCCAAAATATATAAAGGGTTCTTAGAGCTCAATGAGATAAAAGAACTCAATTGAAAAAAATAAATGATTGTTAGGTATGAAGAGCTGTTTCACCAAAACAGTGGCTGAAAAACACCTGAAAAGGTGTTTCGCTTCATTAGTGATTAGGAGAATGCAAATTAACACAACGGCTCCGGGAGTTTAGGAGGCCGACACGGAAGGCTGCTATGTGTGGTCGGGAGCGAGCAGAAATGCTCCTCCAGGGAACGAGGACGGTCCCCGTGGGAGAACAGTGGATGTGTCCGCACAGGACTTGTGCGTGCGTGTTGGGAGCAGCAGTATTTAGGATTTCTCCAAAGCGGAAACAACCTCGGGGTCCATAAAGGGGTGAGTGAAATGCGGTCCAGCCACATCGTGAAGACTACTGAGCCACAAAAAGGAATGAGCTGCTGATTTATTCTAATCTCAAAGCCACGGCGTGTGAGGCCATCGCCCGTCCAGAAAAGGCACATTTAGAGAGAGAGAGAAAAGAATGGTTTCCTGGGACTGGGGACGGGATCTGGGATCCACTGGAAACGGGCGTCAGGGAGCACCCGCGGTGGTGGAGATGCTCCAAAACCGGCTTGTGGGGGTGGCTGTGCAGGGCTGTCTGTTTACTGAGAGTCGGTGCATCACACTGTGATTGCTGAATGTCAGACTACGCATCCCCCGAGCTGTCTAGACGGCCTCCTGGCTTCCCATCCACGGCGGTGGGCACAGGCACCCTGCAGCTGCCCTTGCCGCTGGGACAGCCTTCCACCGTGGAGGCAGAGGCTCGGCCTCTGGGAGGACTTCTGTCCCGTGTCTCCTGGCGGATGCCAGCCTGCCCATCCTCAGGCCTGAGACAGCCCTTCCTGCTGCCTGCGTGGCTCTGGTGTCCTTCCTGCCCTGGTCTGGGCGCCACACCCCCTCCTTCAGTTTCACTGATAACCCCCCTCACTTCTCTTTTCTTTTTTCTGTACCCCCACCTGCTTCCACACTGTCCTGTCCCCCACAGAGTTCACGGGACACGTGTTTGTCCCCCACTTGGGTGGGCACACGGGGGTCATCCCGGCCGGAGGCACAGGTTCTCGGGGTCCGGCCAATCTGGTTCATCCGAACCGAGAGGCCCACAGCGGGAGCGGGAGCCCTCTGTGCCCCCCGGTGCCCCTGGGCCCCCTCTCTGACAGGTGACTCCAGGGGCAAGGCAACCCTTCGAGTTGGAGTAAACTCATGTGGCGAGCAGGACGGCCTCACAGAAAAGGCACAGCTGTTGAAATTCTGTCCTGAGTCGAAAGCCTCGACGGTGCGATGAACCTGCGCCTACAAGAGGAAGTGACACGTCAGCAAAGTCCATGACAAGCTGAGCCGGAAGGCACTTTGGAGAGCCACTCGCTATTTCAGAAAGGAAGGGGGTCTGTCCCCAACCTGGCTAATGCCTTCTCGCCTCTAGGTCATACCTGGGGAGCCAGAACAGTGGTGCGGGACCCCAGGCTGCCACGCCCCGAGTGACTTCAGCCCAGACGCTCCCCAGGCCTGTGGGAAGCTCACTGTGCACCCTTATCATGGAGTCATGGCTGGAAGTTGTCTGAGCCTGCTGGACCTTTAGAAGAGAGCAAAGGCATTTCTTCTTTTTCTAAATATTGGAAACACTTCAAAACCCAAACTCCACAAGAGGGCAACTTCTTCACCTGGATTCCCCTGGGGTTGCTCTTGACCAGTTTTAGTATTTAAATTGGATCTTCAAACATTGCAATCCTTGGCTCTCCCCTTCAAACTTAATACATTTTGTAAGAGCTGCATTTATGGAATACAGATTCCGAAGAGATGGGTTTTCAAAGCCCAAGTTCAGCTAAGTCTAGACAGCGCAATACTTTGACAGAAAAGCATTAACATGCATTTGTACATTCTGAGAGTCGGCTCATTTTTCTTTCTTAAGCACAGTTTAGAGACAGTCGTCGGTTGGGCAGAGCTTGGAAACTTCCATGGTGCAGTGGATCTGGGCAGATGAGATGTCCACGTGCCCGGCCGAGAGGCGTGTTTTGCGCAGGTCTGAACCACGGAACAAGGGCAGGATCCGTCACCTCGAGTTCCCCGTGTGGCACTTCTGAGCCGTGGGACTCGTGATCGCTGACTGGCCGTCCTGCCTCTGATTTTCCCCTTGAGATGATCAACCGCTTAACAGCTGATGATGTTCCAATTACGTTTGGTGATGCTTTCCGGTATGTTCCCTTGGAAACGCCACTGTCAGCGTGGATGCACGTACTGCTGGGGAGTTGACCCAGCGCCTGACACGCGGGGTCCTCTCCAGGGAGAATCGCATTTCACGGTGTGGTGGAGTCTGTGGTGTGATGTAACCACCCTGATGATGGGTTCCTCACAATAATACGTGAGGAAGGAAAATGATCTGGGTACATTTTGTCAGAACTTTTTAAATAAGAAATTTAAGGGGCGCCTGGGTGGCGCAGTCGGTTAAGCGTCTGACTTCAGCCAGGTCACGATCTCGCGGTCCGTGAGTTCAAGCCCCGCGTCAGGCTCTGGGCTGATGGCTCGGAGCCTGGAGCCTGTTTCCGATTCTGTGTCTCCCTCTCTCTCTGCCCCTCCCCGTTCATGCTCTGTCTCTCTCTGTCCCAAAAATAAATAAAAAACGTTGAAAAAAAAATTTAAATAAGAAATTTAAATACATAAAAAACACATGTCCTGATTTAGGAAAGCTTAATAGTCATAGATCCAAATTCACGATCAGAAAGCATTGTGCTCTGCTTGATATGAAGACACTTTGATTTGATCCAGAGACCTTCGAAGAGAAGCACCTCTAATGCAACAATGTATGTATTAAAAAAGACGACGTTAACCCTTTGACGACATCGAGGGTGGAAAGGACACCAGAATATGCGGAGCCCTTATTGTGAGCTTTGGAGAGAGGCGGAGGAAGCCGCTCTGAAGTTATGAACGGGAGGCTTGGTAACGGGGTATCGTCAGGCTGCACGTGGCGGGGCCACCGCACGGGGGGGCCGGGGGTTCTGTGATCGTCGGAGACTGCGGTCAATGCTCTGTCCATAGAGAATGTGCTGGAGACGAAGGCCAGGGGCTTGGGGCTTGGGGCCCTCCCCCGCCCCACCCCCCTGTCTGCACCCTGAGACCCTTCCCAGTTTCTCTGCTCTATAGCATCAGCACCTGCTTCCTGGCGGGCGACCAAAGCATGAAATTAAACTATTGGGTCCACGACATAACTTTCACGAACCCCTCGTCTCGGGGATCCGTGTGGCTCCTTGCAGGCATCTTATCACCACGCGTGCAACTTGTACAGCCAGGAACTGATTTTGCCAAAGTCAGATGAACCCAGTTATAACCTGAAGTACAACGTGCAGCCACGGCTTGCATTCTGCCCTCGTTCACAACGGAGGCATTTGGACCGCGCGAGAGAATGGCCAACCACGGGCCCTCTGACAGTTTATTGAGCATTTCAGAACAGGAAACCTCCGCGTTGGCTAAGCACGTTAAAAGCCAGACAATTATGATAATGGGATGCAAATTCATATTCCCGAACACCAAACAGAAGTGAGCATAAAGGGAGAAGCCTTTTCTGTAGCCGAGAACAGGCGCAGGTATTTAAATCAAAGTGAAAAGTGCCGTGGTGCCATCTGGACCACGGGAGAAGCGGTCTTGAACACGGGGAAGTCGGCGTGATCAAAGAGGCTCCAGCATATGGGGAAAGTCCAGCCCCTAAAGGGCGGTCCCTGCTGACGGCCGTCACTGTGATACAAATTCATGATTCTGGACCAGAGCCTGGAGAGCTGGCAGGGGAGGAGGGGGGAGGGGAGCAAGACAGCCTGTCTCCTGCTTGAGGCTTTTACGTCGTCTGGAGAAAGATCACTTTTATCCCGGACTCGAATATCCCATAATTTGGCTAGGCCACGTTGTTGAACCACAATCTTGGCTTCCCCCAAAAGTCCCCATCTGAATCAGAGAACATTCCGGGCGTACAGTCTCTCCTTTTCGGTGACTCTTAAGAGGAAGGCCGCTCTTTGCCGTGTGGGAGACTCGTCCTGGGTCAGCAGGACTCGGAGGCAGTAGATCTAAGTAACCGAAGCCACTCGACGTGAGATGCGTAGCCCCGGAGCGCGGAGCACTGACCGTCTCACGGAGCGAGCGCGCCTTTCCACCCGTGAGCTCCGGGCGCCGGGAAGGAGCGTGTCTCCCCAGTGCTGAGGTTTGGGCCCCTGCAAGGGAATTAGCCTTTAAGTACTTATGATGAGCCAGACACCAAGATCCGTAGGGTAACTTTTCAATCCCTCCAACACAATCCGCTGCTGGTAACGCAATCCGCAACTAGAGATGTGAGGCCGAGGGCCACTCCGTGACAAGCTGGGGCCCCACTGTGGCTCCGGGTGGGCAGCTCAGGGTGGGGCCTCTTCGAGCTGGCCGACCACCAGGGCCCAGCACATCTGTGGACCCTCGTACCCGAGCAGTTCAGAACAAGCTGTCAGCTGCAGTGAAGGAGCTGGGATTGGGCTACTGCAGACCCTCAGCGGAGGGTCAGCTGGGGTGGGGGGCGCTGGGTGCCCGGGGCACGGAAAAGAATTCTAGGCAAGGGTGAAACGTGGGCACAGAGTGTTGGCACAATCAGGGTGGGGTGTCTAGGGGAAGGTTGGGAGGGAGGGATAGGACCAGGGAGGCTACGTCCTGGCGGGGTTGGGACAGGGCCGGGCGGGGAGCGGGGCTCTCCAGGAGGCCTCTGGACCACAGGAAACAGGGTTGGAAAGTCTGCTGTTTACTGAGCATCATGCAGTTCTCAGGGCGTGGAGCCTGGTCAGCCCCGCGACGGGGGATCCGGGGAGCCTGGCCTGGATTTTCCAGGGATTCTCCAGCAGCCAGTAGCCGTGTCTTCTCCGGGGGTGGATCGGACTGGGAAGAGCGAGTTCCCTGGGCGGGGGGGCCGGGAGGGAGGGCTGGCTCAGCCCCGGCACCTGCTCCTGGGCCTCTCCTCTGCACGGCCAGGCCCTGTGGCGCCTGCCTCCCAGGGTTTCTGTGAGGCTGAAAGGGAGGGCTGGGCAGGGTAAGTGCTCGGTCGGGCAGCTTGTGTGACTGAGAGGAAGGGGGCCTGTGCGGCTCGCATGTTATGCTGCAGCCCTGCCTCCCGCCCTCCCCCCTCCCCCCAAGCCTTCTCTCCCCCTGGTGCCTCCGAAGCAGCCACCTCAAATCCCTCTCCATCACTCAACGACTCCCAGGCAACTTGACTTCTTCTCTGGGATCTGTTGCCAATACCAGAAATGGCTGGGCCCACCGATGCGATCAGGGCTGTGTTTCCCTCGCTCTTGAACTAGTGCCTATACTCACTGGACACTGACCTGGCACCATGTGTGTGCATGTCTGTGCATGCATGTATGTTCTTGTGCGTGCATGGGTGCACCCTGTGTGTGCATGCCTGTGTGTGCATACATGGGTGTGTAAACGTGCATGCATGTGTGTGCATGTGCACATATGCCCCCATGCATATATGTACATGTGCATCCCTGTGCACACATGCGTGTGCGTGTGTGCGTGTCTTGTGTGCTGGCTCCCGTGTTCGAGCTGGAGCTGTGTGAGGGGGGCTGGCCATCCATGAAACCGCCTCCCATGAGGCTCTGCTCACACGTGTGCACAGCTCGCTCCCTCCAGCCAAAGGCCCTGCATGCTGGGGCGTGCTCTCTGGGGACACTCTGGGGACACTTAAGCCGGCTATGGAGCACCCTGCAGAGGACTCACTGGGAACGTCTGGGCGGGAGGCCGTCGGAGCTCCCCGGTGCTCCCGGACGGAGCAGTGCTGGGTCCGATGCTCCTGAGGATCGTGCCTGTTTCCTGAAGTCAGTGTCTGTGGCTCCAATGGGACAACCAGAAACGTAAAACTTAACGTTTTCTCCGCGAGGCATTTTGCTGTGAGTCCGAAGGGTCGCTTGGCTCCGAGGTTTACGGTGAACCGGCTTCTCTTGGCCTCTTACGTCGTCCATGCATCTCACTGGCTCTGTTCTCACATCTCCACTTGTACTTTATATTCTAAAAAACGGTCACTTCCCAGAGAGTTTGGGAATCTCGACCTCTGGAGAGTGTCGAGTCTTCCTGTGCGCCGTGTCGCATCATAAGGAATAAAATTAGAAGAACTGCGTTCTTAATGCCGCATCCAGCCCACATCGCTTTCAAGGATCTCGGCGTTCGATGCCAGTGTCTGAATACAGGCTTTTTAAAAAATGCACTTGGTGAAGTGAGAATGTGTGTTAAAGAGTCGTGCACTGGGACGTGGCTCTGTGCGGTGACATTTCGGTGCCGTGATAGCTGTTTCCACAGGACACACGGCGTGCTCCTTGCGAAGTAACGTAACAAGCAGGGTGGAATTCGGGAAAGGGGGTGAGGTTTGGGGTCCGTTCAAGTGATGTGTCAGCTCTGCTACAGAAGGCGGTGTGGGCACCTCGGTGCAGGGTGTGACGTGTCTCCTTGGTCCCGACAGGAGGTTTACTGACATAAAGCTGCAACTTAGTCAACAGCAGAGGCTTAGATGTGTCGGGGTCCGGTGGGGCTTTTATATAATTTACTCTGATAAGGACACAGCCCGGCAGATCCAGAAGCAACTCCCCTCAGACACAAAATTCACTAGCAAATTATAGAAATACAATACAGATTATATATAATTATTAATATAGCTATAATTAAATTTACATTTAGAAGGATACCATTATATATGAAGTAACTACATATTTGTAATTATAAACTACATAAAAAGTGCAGAGTGGTTTATGCCTGATGGTTCGGGATTGTCCCCCCTTTTTTTCTTGTCCACTGATGACAGTGTCCCTGGTGCTAAGCTGGTGCCTGGCTCATGGCGGTTGCTCAAGATCAAGTCCCCGAATGTTGAATGATGTCTGCATTCTGACACCGCTGCCTGTCTGTCCACAGGCAATGGCTTGTGAATGTCACCAGCTTCATGTAAACACATCTGATGGAAAATGCCAATGTGACAATGACATCACATTTATTGCACGCACCTGTTGGTCCAAACCTTCCTGCAGGTGTTGAGGTGCTTAGCCAAACGCACGGGCTGTATTCGGACCTCTGTCTGGAAGTCAGTTTACTCTTTTTCTTAGATTGGCAACGTCACGGCCATGGAGAGGATGGGGCCATGAGTTCCCGTTAACCCGCAGCCCTCTGCCACTTCCTGGCGAACCCCATGTCCGAAGGACGAGCTGTCCCCTTTCAGTGAGAGCTGGGGCTCAGGTTTGGGGAGAAGGGCGGGGCCGGGACCTGTCCCAGAGGCTCCTGACTCCAGCAAAGGTCGCCTGTGCGTCCGCTGATTCCCCGATGTGCTGACGCCTCCTTTTCTCCACCACTTGAGGAAAAGACACCGTGTCAAGCACGGAATTCTTACCATCTTGTCGAAAACTCTTTCTATCGCACTATCTATCTTGATAATTTTTTTGATCTAATGCACACAGCCTGAATCCCCAAAATGTGTCTTGCCAGCTGGCAGGGTGTTATTGAGCCATACATCACGCGGTGACACCACGGAGAGCCGACCAGCTCAGTTACAGATGGCGGCCAGCCACTCTGGGAGACCAGGGCCTGGCAAGTTATGTCCAATTCAGAGTCCTAATGGTCTTTCCTTACTTGGCTTTGAAAACGACAGAATATCAACCAACGCGCACTGTAATCCCAAAGACCAAGACTGCTGGAAGGCTTTTGTCCTCTCATTAAAGATGAATGGGGTTGGCATTTAAATAGATCACTTCCAATAGGTCCTTGGGACTTCACTCGTGTAATTATTAAACCCATGTCCCAGCACGTCGCAGCCCAGCCACACCCGTGTAGAGGCACGGCTCCAGGGGAGAGAGCGGCCTGGTTCATCACTTCTTGCCCAGCTGGGGTTGCTACGGGAAGTCCGTTCTGGAATCTGCGCCTCGGAGGACGACCTGAAAAGCGAGGGTGGGGTGGCCAAGGCTGTGGCTGCAGTGCACGTGTCCAGGCAGCCGGGAGTGACTGCCAGGCTCCGTCCTGCTCCGGGGAGCCTGCTGGCCTCCCCTCCCCCCGGGTCTCATGCTGCTTCTCAGGCCGTGTTTCTCGAGCGACAACTGGGGCGCCAGGGGATCGGCCCAGCCACACCACAATGCCCTGAGTATTTAATCCCCTGGGGTCTGAGCCTGATCTACGGGATGGATCAAGAAATCTCAAAGGTCGGGGTACCAAGTTCCACGATGATGGTATTAATCGTTCCCCTTAGCGACACTGATTGAACAGTGTATTGTGACCAGGGTTCCAGAACAAAACCTGTTTGAGCGGCCGCCCCGTCTCCGTCTCCATACAGGAAGGCGTGCACCCCTGGGCTCCTTCCCGTCCAGGGCTCCCGTTCGCCCTGTGGCACGTTTGCTGGTTTCCTGCCTCTGCCTGTGCCTCTGGTGAGGGTCTGGGTACCGTGTGACGGCAGAGGTCGTCACGCGGCATGGGAGGAGGAGCTGCCTGCCCGCCCACCAGTCCCAGCCATCCTGCGGTGGCTGACCTGTCACCCAAGGCCCCCCACGTCCGTGCAGCCCATTCCCACCTCGTGCGCCCACCCTCAGCAGTGAGAGGACAGAGCTGTGCCTCCTCCCTCAGTTCCAGCATCTACAGCCTCCACCCTCGGTAGGTCTCACGCTCCCCGGACCAGCCCGAGACCAGGAAACCCGAGCTTCGCCTTCCTTCCCAGTGGCCGGATCCCTCGCTAGACTTGTCCTGTGTCTTCCCCGCTTCAGCGGAAGATGCTCCTCACGTTCTGTGCTCACCCGAGGGCGTGTCTCTGTCACTCACCCACATGTGTGGTCACGAGGAGCCTTGTGGGCTCGGGCTATCCCCGGGGCATCCCAGCCCTCTTTTGTCACTTCCCTTAGAGCCTCCAGCTCTGGGCCAGAGAGGGTAGGTCCGACTCAGCACCAGGAGAGGGACACACCGTTCTGTGGTTTTGCCGTTCGCCCCCAGGGCGACCAGAGCTCAGCCCCGCAGGCTGGTGTCCCTGGGCCTCCTCCTGCGACAGCCCAGCACCAGGTGGACGACAGGCCCGGAGACACCACATGCAGCCTAGTGTCCCCGTCGTCCGGTCCCTGGCTGCACCGGCCAGATGGGTCCTGCCGGCGTCCTGGGGCCCGGCCTGCCTCCAGCACATGGTCAGGAACTCACCTCTCCAGAGGTCACGGCTCATCTGTCCCTTCTGGGAAATAATGAACGTTTTCTCCGCGCTAAAGACCTGTCACAGGTGTGCCGATCGTGACAGGAGATGGGGCCACAAGGAGCCCTCAGTGTGCAGGGTGGTGGGGGGCGGGTGTCCACAAAGGAAGGGTGGGGAGAGGGGAGGAGCAGGGAGGGGAGGAAGAGGATGAGGATGGAGAGGAGGAGGACGAGGTGGGCAGGGGCGAGGGGGGGGCTGAGAGAGGAGACACAGTCGGTGCCGATGACGCAGGGGGGACCTTGTGTCCCGTGGCCCAAGCACTCAGGCATCTGGGCCCCGGGCCCCCTCGGGTCCCACCGTCTTCCAGCCCCAGGGAGAGGTCGATTGGCACGTGGTGGGGGTGCCAGCTTAGACGGGGGTCTGGGCGTCCCAAGCCTCCAGGACGAGGGAGGGGAGGTCGAGGTGTTGCCCGCTCCCCGGGGCCTCGGGCTGGCGCTGTTCGGGGCTGAACTCGTCTCGTTGCCTGGACGGGTGCAATTAAGAGCTTTAATTAGTTCACCTGGGGCTGCAGGTGAGTGTCATTAGCACGCAGCCCTCTGCAGCTGGAACAGGGACCTGGCGATCCTTCCTCCCGCTCGGGGTCGATCCAGTACAGACGTTGAACTTCTCCCACTTGGAAGCTGGACCCCAAGTCAGAAGATTGGCTACGTTTGTTTTCAATATGAGGAGTCAGAGCCTGATGTTTGTGGATCAGACTCGGGCTCTGATAGTTGGTTGTGGGGGCCGGTGGCTCACAAGCAGATACGGGGAAATCGGGCAGACAAAAGGCAAAGCAGACTCGGTGTGGCTGGGAGGGCTGCGGGCACCTGGGGGACACACCTGACTCCGGGCCGGGGCCGCGGTAGGTAAAGTGACCGCCGTCACTCGTGGTGGGTGCGGCCGGGCTGGGGGTGTGTGGCCAGTGCACGCTGGGGTCTGAGCCTTGGGAGGAGCCAGTCTCCTGAGCACAGTTCTGCAGCAACACAAGCAGCCGACTCACAGAAAGAGGGTCGCGTCCCTCCTGCAATGCTTTCCCACGCTGGGTCCCAAAGACACGGAGGGGCTCCTTCCCCGCCATCACTCCCGGCTGCCCGTGTGTCCAGGAGCGTGCATTGTACAAATGCCCCTCGCCCCAACTCTCTCTCCCCCTCTCTCTTTCTCTCTCCCTGTCTGTCCTTCTCTCCTCTCTGTCCCTTTCTCTCTCTGTCCCTCTCTCTTCCTCTCTGTCCCTCTCTCTGGCTCCCACTCTCTCTCTTTCCCACTCTCCATCCCCCTCTTGCATACACACACACACACACACACACACACACGCACACATAAAGATATCAGGGGATCAATAAATTTTCATTTAAAAAAATAAATTATAGCTAAACGT
This sequence comes from Panthera uncia, assembly GCF_023721935.1. NCBI lineage: Eukaryota > Metazoa > Chordata > Mammalia > Carnivora > Felidae > Panthera > Panthera uncia. Next base: position 83,497,903 of record NC_064818.1, on the reverse strand, counting down.
GCAAAAAGGGATTTTAGACTTAAAAGCACGAATTTAAATGATTTTGTATTTTCTTTCCTGTTTCTGCTTTCCATCTCCATGAGCAGTGGGGAGCCATCAGGGGGTACCTAGGCGGCTCACGTGCTGATGCTTACACGCAGGAGTATTGCTGCCCTGCCATGGGCCAGGGAGCAGCCCAGGGTGACACCAGGCTCTTCGCAGCCGCGTCCCCTCCTCCAAGCCACGGATGCGCCCTCCCCCGCTCCCCTCCTGCCAGGTCAGCACGGGAGACCCAGCAACAACACCAGAGCCTCAGTGCCTTTATGTGATCCTGTTCTGGATGCATCTAGGGCAGGGGGGGCTAGAAATATCCAGCAACAGATGACATTTAGCTGGTTAGGTGATGCCGGGTACTCAAGGAAAGGGCGTTTCTGATGTGAGAACCAAGTTGCCCCTGCAAACGCACCGGAGAGCCTGGCCAAGGGCGCGTGTTGGCCCCGGGAGAGGTCGGGGAGCAGCCTGACACACAGTGCGGGGCCCGGAGCAAAGTGAGAACGTGGAGTCCCTTGTTCAAATGTTATGAGGACTTTCAAGAAGGCAGCAACCGAGGCTCCAGTGACGGCCAGCGCGTCCGAGCACGGGGCCTGCACCACGGCATCTGCCCCACGCCACGGCCACGAGGCAGCTGCTGTGGGCAGGACTGAGACCGGTCACGTCCGGGGCTTGGGCTCTGGATTCTGGGAGTGGAGACACCTGTGGGTCCAAGTCAGGCTTCACCCTCGAACAGGAGAACGTGACACGTGCCGAATCGTCGCAAACTCTCCGAAGAGGGGAGCTGTCTTCCGACCGCCCGCACACAGACACGGGCACGGCCGCTCCGGGCGGAGCCCCTTGTCCCCAGGTGCCCGGGAACCGGGTCCTTTCCCCGGCTCTCACTCGCTCACGAGCAGGCGGCAGCTGGTCTGGAGGCTCCTCCCACATCCCCTCCCCCACCCCCCCGCACCTTGGGGTGCACGCAGCTCTGGCCCCCTGACGCCACCCCTGCCCACAGGAGTCTGCAAAGTTCCACCTGTTTTTTTTACAGTCTACTTATTTATTTTGAGAGAGAGAGAGAGGGTGCGAGAGCAGGGGCAGGGGAGAGACAGAGAGAGAGGGAGAGAGCGAAGCCCCAGCAGGGTCTGCCCTGTCAGCACAGAGCCCGATACGGGGCTCCATCTCACAACGCTGGGATCACGACCTGAGCCGAAGTCAAGGGTCCGACACTTAACCGACTGAGCCACCCAGGCGCCCTGCAAAGTTCTACTTTTGAGGGTTGACTCTATAGGATGAAACGTATCGCAGTTCACACTTGGTTTATGCCTACAGGGCACTCGGAAAGCAATTCTATGGGAACCATCGCTGTCCTGTTTGGCAACTTACTGCACGTTTTGATTAGAAGTGTCTCATCTCACTGGTGGAGTCATGGATCGAGCACTGCAGCATATCCCAGCTTCCTAGAAAACACCAGGGTGACTTTAGTAACGCAGGTAACGGAAGGGGAGAGTTCTGCCTGCTTCCTACCTAACCGCATAGAAATGGGGCCCTCGCCTGTCGCCCTTATGAATCAGACGTGATTCTGAAGGAGCCGAGGGTTTTGGTAATTTTTCGAGACAAGGTCCGTGGTTTGCCGCTTGCCTTCTGATGTTGCTGAAAGACGGACACGGGCATCTTTTCGGGTCACACGGTTTCCACTTTGCGATTTTTTGCTGTTCTAAGGTGTAATTTGGGGGTGAGACCAGTACAGAGGTGCATGTGGACTGCAGTGGGACGAACGTTCCAGAAAGCTGTGTGCTACCTCGTGCTGCACCAGACAGACACCACAACAGCTGCTGGGGGGGCCGCGTCCCTCTCTGTAGCCAGACGCTGGCACCAGGTGGCTGTGATCGGGGGTGGCTCTTCCGGCCTAGGATTGCCCCCTTCTGGAAGGAGCCCCTGGGGCCTGAGGGCTCCCGCCCCTGACTCCTCGCTGTGCCGGCCCAGAGCTGTGCTCCCGGCCCAAGGGGAGCGCGTGTTCAAGTTAACCAGAAGGGGGCCTGGGCTCTGGGGCCTTGCAGTTGAAACCTTTCAACAAACACCTAGAAAAATCCAAGTTTAGATGCATTAAAGAAAGGAAGCGCCCTTACTTGGCTTGCAGTTCAATACTGGTGTCAGTGCCCCGGGTGGGAAAGTTCCACAGGGTCTGCCTCAGTCCTCGGGAGGTTCTGGGGGCAGGAGGTGGGCCAGGATCGCCCCCTGGGAAAGTTCCTGAGACCCGTGAGCCGGTCTGGGGCTCTGCCCACGCCAAACCCCAAGAGGCTGCTCTGTGGAAGAAGCCAGAGGCCTACGGAGGGAGGAGCCGAGGCCTGGGGGTTGGGCCAGGGCAGGGCAGGGGTGGGCGGGGCAGGGGAGGCCTCCCAGGGCCCAGGAGCTCAGGCTGTAACAGGCTTAAAACGGCAACTTGGGCGCATCGGAAGGACAGGAACTTCCCGGTTGCGCTGGTTGCCCCCGAGGAGCTTGGCTGTGGTGGCCCAGGAAGTTGCCCACATCCGGGGGCGAGTCCTGGAGACCTGGGGCGGCCGGGCATGAGGGCACTGCCTGGGGGGACGGGGCACCTGGAAGGCAGCTGGGTCTCCACAGACACGCAAGAACGGTGCCCTCGCCTGGAGCCCGTGCCGCAGTGAGCAGGAGAGGTGGGCTCGGCGAGGAGGGGCGCGGCCTGCCTGCTGGGGCTGAGGTCCCGTCCCCCACCCGGAGCATCCCGCTCGGGGACAGCCTGGGGCAGGCTGGGGTCTTCTGAGCGGGGAGGGGCGGGAAGGTGGGGGCTGGCATGGGAGGGGTCGGGGGCACTGGGGGCTCCAGGCGCGGAGTGAGGAGGGTGGATGGGGTGGACTCCTCTTACCCTGAGACATTTCCACATTTATGTCACTTATAGTATGAATGGGCTTTTTTTTTCTGATGATGACGGCTGGAAACTTAAAAATGATGGCACTTTTAGTGTTCTGCAAAATTTCTCTTCACAATGGAAATAAATCACATAGTGAGAAGCAAGCCTTGGGCTGGCAGGTGCCCCCGGGTCTCCCTTATGACACGAAAGTGTCATCAGCCTGCAAGGGCCCCCGGTCAGCCTCCAGAACCCCCCTCTTCCACGGCCGCACGTGCAGAATTAGCAGTCTGACGGAGCATTAACAATTAAGAGTTGGGTAGGCGTTCCGCCAGAATTCCTTTTACGGGGGTGCCGCACTCAGCCTTCCATTATGAATGGCCTCGATGTGGCTCAGAGCTGCATGGACTTCAAGACACTAAAGCCGTCATCGCGGAGGCAGAGGAAACAGTCACCTGCTATTAAGGCGGTGGGTCCGCTCTGCAGGCGGCTGGAAGCCGGTCCCTTCTGGGACCCCACCCCCGGGGGGAACCCCCCACTATTCAGAGCCACAGCAGAACCCTCCGCTTTGATTTTTGTTTATTCATCATTTATTTATTAAAACATGTTTTTTTTTAATGTTTATTTATCTTAGAGGGCAAGCAGGGAAGGGGCAGAGAGAGAGGGAGACACAGAATCCGAAGCGGGCTCCAGGCTCCGAGCTGTCAGCACAGAGCCCGACGCGGGGCTCAAACTCACGGACCGTGAGATCACGACCTGAGCCGAAGTCAGACTCTCAAACGACTGAGCCACCCAGGGGCCCCTGAGTTTTGTCTTTTAAAGTAAAGGTTGAGCTCAGGTGTGGTTCCCTCACTGGCAGATGCATCCGCAGTTTCTGGAAGAAACCCACATCTGACACAGTTTCGTTGTTACTGAGAGGTGCTTTGCTCCTGGGCCTGAGCCCCCAGTTCCAAGGCCACACCTCCGACCTTCTTCTGGAAGTTTCTGCTGGGCGAGTGGCCCGCGTGAGCGGTGTTTGGAGGAGCCTGATCTGCCAGGGGCCGCGCATCAGCTGCAGAGCTCAGCGCCTCCTCCTCTGGTCCGCGTGCACTTGGCCAACACGAGACGGTGCTCATGTTCCTGCCAACATGAGCAGGAACCTGGGGACCCCGCTCGGGCCTCCGCAGACCCTCTGTCACTGTCCCCAGAGCACACAGGGGCTCTTCCACTCAAGTGAGAGTTGCTCTGTGCCCATAGACCTGCAGAAATTGAGTCCCCTTGTCACACTTTTTATAGGTATGTCCTGGAAAAAGGAACAGCTGGCTGAGTTTCTTCTTATCTTGCTGACCGATGTCATACAGCAATATTCCACGGTTGTTGCGTCTGTCCCAGCCCTTAGGGCTGCAGCCTGGTCCCAGGGACGCTGGAGCCTTAATGACGTCCCCAGGCCCCCTGGAGGCTTCACCAAGTCCCCACCACTAAACCCGTCATGTTTAATAAGTAATGTTCAAGCAGCATGTAGTCAAGATCCTTTAATAAGACCTGTAGCTCTCTTTTTTCCTAGTAGAAAATCTGCTTTTAACAATCTCCTTGAAATCCCTTGTAATGCATATGGAATTAAAAACTGAGGTCAGACAGTTCAGAATGAAACCTTGTACAATGGTTGCGATTCCTGCTTAAAATTGGATATTCACAACCTGCTTGACGGGGTCCTGGTATCTTCTTAGAACGTTAGCCTGCACTCAGCTGTCCCAGCCCCTTCCTTTCTTGGGAATTAAATTACCCACATAGGTATACACACACTTATTTTTTACCGCGATCGAGACTAAATCAGTAAGTGGTTATTTCATACGACGTTTCCAAATTCATAGCACTGACCTTGATCTCAGCAGAGCACGGGTTGGGCTGAATCGCCCACATGTTTCTGGGTGTGAGGTTTTTTCCCACAATCAGTGCACATCAGAGTTCTTATGGATCCACCGGATGGCAGGCTCCGTCTGTGCACGTGATGCCCTCCCACGAATGGACGTTTCCATCTGTAGGCTTGCAAGCAGGCCCTGGCTTTGGGGCCCATCCTGAAGATTGTGGTGGACACGGGCCCTCGGGAACCATGACCTCTCTGCGAGCAGACACATGGTTCCGGGGGTTCCGAAAGATGCTCCCTCTCAGCCCCACATCCCCCTGAGGGTCCGCAGCACGGGGGTCCTGGGGGTGACGCCCGGTGACGGGCTCTGGATTCAGGGAGGGCCCAGCCTACCAAGCTCATGGCCCTGCTCGCAGCGCTCTGGATGCAGCAGAGACCGCTGCACGGCGTGATGGCTTTGGGGCCCGACGGGAGGACAGTAACCCAAGCTGGCCGAGCCCATGAGCTCTCGGCTGAGATCCAGCCCCTGCAAATGCGGGCACGGTCCACGGTGGCACGTGGTGACTTGGGCTATGTTGTACATATCTTGCGCCCAGACCTTGGGGCAATATTCCACGCCCACCTTTCCACGTGGAAAGGTGTGCTGCCGACTCCTTTGGGCTCTCTCCTTCAGAGAGTAAATTTGCCGCAGTTCCCCGTCTCTCTGACCTAAAAGCGTTATCTCTCGCTTCCCGGGCAGCTTGTGAGATCAACCCAGCCTGACTCAGCTCCCGAGCTCTGAGCCTCTGGGCTGCTGTCCTTGCTGTTCCCTCTGCCGGGAACACTTTTTACTTTCGTCTCTTTCCTGGAAGGTCATATGATAATTCAGGCCCAGGCCTGCTGTCAGGTGGGACGGTGACTGACCTTGACACAGCGGTTAACTGTGCTCAGCCGCCTGGGTGACTGGCTCTATGTCCTGTCTCATTAATCGGTAATTATTTGTTCGTTTGTCACTGTCCTCGGCACGGCGTGCGCTCTGTGACGACAGCATCTCACCCAGCATCGCCTGCACGGGGCCTGACACATAGTAAGTGCCCAGGAAAACTCGGGGGAGTGGATCCATCATCCCCTTACCTGGGAGTGACTTTAATCTTCATGAGAATTTCTGAAGGGAGGAGGGTGAAAAGTTCTCCTTCAGATAAAAGCTCTTCCTTTGGGTTATCTGGATTCTGTATTTGGTCAAGGCCATTTAAAAAGTCAGATTTCATGAGAAAAGGTTCTTCAATGTACTTAATGACACAGAGTTTCCAGATCTATTTATTAGCAAACATTAAAAAGAGTCAATTCTAGCCATTAAAAGGAAGGGCATTAACTATATGTAGGGCTAATGATTTTCTAGTTTCAAAATATACTTACAACACAGGAAATTAGGCAGGCGGCCCTGGGAAGCAAGACACAGTTTCAGAGACCTTCGACAGCCCGGCTTCTCCCGGCGACGGCTGTGGGCTCCCTGCCAGCCTGCTGGTGGCAGCCGCGGAGATGAATTTCTTTTTACTTCGAGCTTGTTAGCAAGAAGCAGCTGTTAGCTCATCCAGGACTAGTGTCGGCTTGTGGAAGGGGCGAGCCGGGTGCCCCACGTGTGTGGAGTGGCCCGAACGACCGCGTCCGACGTGGCTCGCCCTTGGCTCAGTGGCAGAGGCACGGCTGTGGGACTCCACGGGTCTGTCTCTAAGGAAGGACACTGTGTGTGGCTGTGATACTTTGGAGACGGAGCAGGACCCTTTTTAATGTGCGGGTGGCGTGAACTAAGGGTCGCCTTCCAGTCCCCCTTGTGCTCCAAGAAGCTGACCAGGTTACAGCACGGCCACGGACGTGTGTTCCCCTGGTGAGTGACAGGGACCCGGGTGACACCCACCCCTACACCTGTCACCCGTGACGAGTCCGGGAACCCCAAGTGTGCGGCTGGGGTCCAACGGCAGCGTGCACAGCCCTCGTCCACGTCGTTCCTGAACAGTCTCGGGGGTCTCGGCGGACGTGTTTGTAGTATCTCTCTTTCTGTTTGTGCAGTCTTCATATTCTGCGTGATCGTTTTGACTGTTTGCCGATGATGCAAAATGCCCCACGGTTCGGGTCACTTTGCTGTTGTTTCCAAAACCCAAGTGAAGACTAGATGTCGGCCGGTGTAGCGAATCCCTCGGGGGTCTGTCTGTGCCCTGTGTTTCCACACCCCCCGGGAGCTCGCGCGGGTGTGGAGACGTCGCCGGCGGGCCAGCCCGAGTCCCCCGCCGTCCTTCTGTCCGCCTCTCCCGCTGACCTCAACTACGTCCGCTCCCCACTCCCGGTGCCGGGACGCCTGGCTTTGCCAGCACAGCCGCTCCCCTGGGGGCTGCTCAGGCCCCTCGGAGGCTCAGTTCACGTGCCGGCCTTTCCTCCACCGTCCACGTCTGGGTCCAGGCTCCTTCCCCAGGTCTCGAACCTCCCGCGAAGTGCGGTCAGAACCTCACTCGGAAAATGGTACTGTGGATTTATCTGCTCTCCAATCTCAGCAGATTGTGAACGAGAGAACTTGGACCGGGTGATAGGCACGCACGCACCACGTACACGCGTACACACGTGCATGCATGCGCACACGCGTGTGTGTGCCCCCACGCACAGATGTTTCCCGGCACCGAGCTCTGTGCCTGGGGTGGACGCCCAGCGACTGTCGTCTGAGCATATGACTTGTGTCCCCGACCCCCTTAATTCCACCTTAGTTTGCTATTTATGTCCATGTTAATAAGGTGAAAACCTGACTTTCCAAATGACGACGTCTTAACCTTCTCCCCACCTTTGAATTCCTGGCACTTTATAAATCTTTGGTTCAAAGTAGCCACTTAACAGGAAATCGATGAAGAAATGCGGGAAGTCGTAAACCCGGGTAGGTCCGTACGTGCGTCCACATGCATATACACCAGCATGTACTGGGTATGATGGCTTTACTACCCGCTGCCATCCGGCAAAACTCTGAAAACCAGAAACACGTTTGTAAAGTCTTAGTCAAGAAGCCCTTGTATGCAGCATTTAATAAGTTAAATTCCTTTTTCACATAAATAATCACGGTGCCTTTCTTTGGGATGTGTCTAATTTTAGAAACTTTTCCATTATGATTATTGTATATTTTCACTAGTTATTCTAAAATGTACACCTTGGGAAACTTGACAAAGAATAAAGAAAGGTAAAAAGAAACGCCACGACAGGAGTTTTCGATGAAGGTGGGGACGGTTCGGTGTTGGGAAGAATTTCATCACGACAGTCCATCTGATGGTTGGCGAAAGTAACGGAGAGACACGGTCTGATGATGTCAACACACGCCGGAAGGATATTCTGTAAAGTGTCGGATTTTATTAAATTGATTCAGTTCCTAATGTATGAGGACTTTTTATTTTTTAAAACACAGGGAAAAACACCTACTACCCCTCCTGCCCTGTGAGCGGTCACAGGGACTGTGTTAAAGGGACAATGGCTCTTGTCCCTGTAGTTATTTAAGATTACCGTCCAAATTCTAAATAACGATTAGAACACGAGAAATGAAGTGTCCTGGTTATAAGAGAGGCAGAAATACATCACCAGGACTTCTAGGTGGCCTATCCAGACCCTGAGTGACTCAGATAAAAATCATGTGGAGGCCACTTGGATGTTTGGTGATTGGTTGCTTAAAAATAAATACGAACTGGAGCGCGTGGGTGGCTCAGTCGGTTGAGCGTCGGACTTCGGCTCAGTCATTACCTCACAGTTTGTGAGTTCGAGCCCCGCGTCGGGCTCTGGGCTGACGGCTCGGAGCCTGGAACTTGCTTTGGATCCTGTGTCTCCCTCTCTCTCTGCCCCTCCCCAACTCATGCTCTGTCTCTCTCTGTCTCAAAAAAATAAATAAAAACATTAATTAAAAAAAAATAAAAATAAATAAATACGTACAACTCAACATGCCTGAGTGCTAACAGCTTTTTGACAAATGCTCTTGAAAACATTTCAGATATATTGAAATCTCATTTACAATAGCAATCGTTAACAAATGTGTAGGAATATATCTGTCAAGAAATGCGCACACCTAAGCAAAGCAGAACTAAAGGAAAAACCGGGGCCCGACCACCCGTCATCAGAGATGCCGTTGCTAAGCACCTGCTAGACAGCCACCCCCCGGCCGCCCTCTGTCACCCTGCCCACTAAGCTTTCCTCGAGACACCTGTCGTCATGTGTGTGTACTCGCTCTCTCAGACCTGCCGGCCTCTCAGGCCTCTCAGGCTTGGGTCGTGAGAGGAGACACTGTGGTTTTCTTACTCTCTGCCGAATGCCCCAAATCATGTAGTTAAATGGTCAAATAAATGTATGGTTCAATCAATTTTACGAGTTTTTGTTGAAAACTAGTGATTCTGAACAAAGCAGTTTTTGGCTTCCTTTGCACGAAACTCAGTCTGCTAACATGTTTGGAGTGACCTACTTGTCACCGTGTAGAGTCTGTGCTTATTATTTGTACAATTAGAATGCAATTTCTTTAGGACACAGAGAACATTTGAAAATATATTTGCGAATGGCTTATGACAAAGGATCAAAGATTAAAAGCAGGCTCCAAGCTGTCTCCCCTGGGCATCGGCCGTTAGATGCTGGGGAGGCTGACCGTGGACAGGGCGTCGGGAGCCTGGGGCACTGGTTCCACCTGCCCCTGTCTGCGCGTCGGGCGAGGAGCGGCCCGATCCAGTAACCAGCAAGAAATAAAAGATCTCCAAGTGTATACCTAACACGACCTCAGTTTTGTTTAAATGTGTGTGTGTCTGTGGGCGTCTTTGTGCATTTTGTGTCCATGTGTGTATATGTGTGCAACTGCCTGCGTGTCTGTGTGAGCGTGTGTGAGCCTGGGCGTGCGTGTGACTGCGTCGGCGTGCGTGTCCACGTGTCTGCGTGTGGTGTGACCTCACCAAGCGAGCCGTTCTGCCCTCGGGAGTCTTCCTCTGCTTCCAGCCCCACGTTTCTGTACCCGACCGTTTCGTGTGAAATGTGCAAATACAGCTGTGTGGTGACTTCACGGTCCCTCTGGTGGTTCCCCCGGTCCTTACGTTACCCAGCCGGTGCTTACAGGGTGCGTGCCACGTCAAGGGCGTGGCAGGGGGGTCAGCGAGGTGGCCGCAGGGGGTTTAGGGATTGCGCGTTCGTTTAAGAGAACAAGCAGGCACCTCACGTCACCCTGGTGCCTGAGCTGTGCTGCACTCCGATGCCCCCGGATGTGTTCACCCCGTCCTGCACCACTGCCTTCACTGAGCCAGCCCCAGGGGTGTTACCTGGAGATTTTTCCCCGGGTGCTGGAGGGGGAACCCCGGTGAGGGGGGGAAGACCCAGGGGAGGGGCCCGTGCGGTAACCCCAGCGAGCCTGGTCAGGGGGTTCAGGGACTGGGCAGAGCAGCTGGGGCCTCGGGAAAGGACCTGCTGAGTGGGGCCACAAACCACCTCCCAGCCCAGGTCATTTGTGTGCAAAGTCACGGGCCTCTTAACCCTTAACAACTAGTTTGCAGGAAAAATCCAGGGTGAGCCTCTGGATGAGGTGAGCACTGAGCCTAAATGTTCCAGGTCCCCTGGCGGAGGCAGAGGTGAGGACGGGTGGGGGGAGGGGTGAGTGAGGAGGGGGGTCCTCCTCTTCCCCAGCGACCGACGGCTACGGAGTTGCAGGTGGATCCCCCTCCGTCCCTTCTCGCCCACCTCTGCCCGGCGCCCAGACTCCGATGTTTCGGCACGCCCAGAATAGCGGGGATGGTACTCAGAACTACAGAAGTAGACACGACATCTAGATAATCTACACTTGTTTCTCTCTCTCTGCCCGTATTGGAGACGGTGGCCGTCGAGAGAAGCAGGAACCTGAAGTAGAAGGTAGTGTCGTTCCAAACCGCGCTGGGGCGTAGCACGATGGGGGGCTGCCCCACACTGTCGGGGGCCGCGGGTGCCTCTCCGCGGGGCTGACGGGGCTGGGGGAGACCGGCATCGATGGGGGAGGGAGTCTGGCGTCGGCGAACTCCCTTTGCTGCTCTGGGTTCTAGTCCTTCCAGACGGTGGCCAGGCCTCTGGGGCACGTGTTACTTGCCCTGCCCTCGGCCGGGAGCCACGTGCTTGTCCCCACACCGGAGGGCGGGCCGGGGGTGAGGCTGTTGAAGCCGGTGTTGAGGAGAAGGACCAGCACACAGGGCGGCTGTCGTACGGGGCCAACCATGCCAGCCAGCCCGGTTGAGACCGTTCTCATCGGCCAGAGCGTCCCCACGTTATCGTCACATTTAATCCATTCTGCGGACTTGCTGTCACCAAATTCCCTAGAAAGGAAACAGAGGAAGAACCAGTGTGTGAAGACACGGAAATCCCCAGACACAGGATTCTTGGGGGAAATCACTTGATAAAAGCCCACTACTTTGCTCACGGTGCGCAGACCTAAGTGTGTCCACACTAGAGCATGTTCATTTCAGACCCGTGTTAATTAAGCCACAGTCGAATCTTCAGGTTCTGAAATGATTAAGCCCACCACGCTGACACGGCTTTGAAGTCCAGAAGCGACAGGTAGAACTTTCCGTGGTATCCACCTCATGCAGTCAGAGGCGATGCCCCTCTTCTGGCCGGCTGCCTTCGCGGAGAAACCCGTCGAGTCCAGCCGACTCAGTGTCTCCTTACTCATCGGTCGGTTGTAATTCTAATGAAAGTCAGAAAACGTGGCTGTCGTTTGGGGCAGATTTGATCATCCCGCCTCTGCAAAAGTGCCTCTCCCCGACTTTTGAGACAGAAGGATGGCAATGTCCTTTTGAATTTGTACTGTTTACCGGGCGAAGGCTCACAGAGGACACGCAGGAGAGCCGATATTTGAATGTAGGTCATAAGGAGCCAGCGCTTTCCGGTGAGAGAGTGTCCTCTACGCAGAGACACAAAGACGGGGGCTGTGTTGTAGGAGCTGCTAAGGCACCCCCTGCCCTCTCCCCCGCCCCCTGGTGGCCTTCAACAGACACCATCTGTCCCCTGTCCCTTTCCCTACAGAAGAGACCACCAGACAGAAGCGCTGCCTCTCCGGAGCGAGGCGAATGCGGGAAAACGCCAGGTGCCCCGAGGTGGCGCTCTCTCCGGGGACAGTGTGCACAGGCAGGTCGTGCGCAGGTAGACGAAGGGCTGCTTCCTCAGCCTGGGGTTTTTTAACCTTAGAGTGATGAGCCTTGGGAGGAAAGGCAACAGAAGGGGGCTGCAGATGAGTGGGTTCGGGAGAAGGGCGGTGCCCCGTGCCAGTCTACGCCACCTGCGACTACAGGCACGCTCTGCCGTCCCAGGGCCCCGGCCGGGCGGGCTGCTGACCTCCTCTGAGCCTCATGTCCCTCACCTGCGGGACGGGGAGGATGGTGGTGAAGGCTTGTTGCGGCGAAGCGCGCCACACTCGGCACTCAGTAAACGCCCGCCATTCTGGCCGTCCACGGGGACACATGCCGTGTGGCCGTCCACGGGGACACACGCTGTAGAGGTTCCTTAAGCTAGAACAGTAACACGCAGTCTGGGCACCTCCAGTGCCTTAGCTGTTTGAGCATCGGAGCCCCCGGGTCAGCGCGCGCGCACGTGAGCGTATTTCGCGTGCTCGTTTCCTGGGGGTGCCACCGGGGGCAGCTGTTTCACACGACAGCAGCCGAGCTGCCGTGCCTCCTGTGTCCTTGATTTTGTTCAGTAGCAGCCTTTTCCACGGTGTTCTGGCCCACGAAGCCGCCGGGTCCAGCTATAATCTGAGAAAACAACGTCTCCTAAACTTGAATTATGGGCACATTAAATAGTAATGGCCGAGGGATTTGGAAGCGGCTTTGACCCAATGTTCTGTCCAAAACTTGGGCAGCCGCCCAGACTCGGCTACTGCAGCCCCTACAAAGCAAGTGGGTCTTGAGATCTCTGTGCAAAGAGAAGGGAACCTATGTATTCACCTCCCCTGCCCTCCCTCCGGTCCTCTTTGAAAGCACCTGGTCCCAGGGCTGCGCGTCAGCCGCTGCCGGAAGCTCGGCTGAGGTGGCAACAGGTGCTCCATTCAAGCCTGCCTAGACTGCATGTCCCCACTGCTGATCCTCAGGAACCACGGGGACCGCCCTCCCTCTGTCTATTCTGTTCCCACAGCAACAGAGTGGGAAACAAGAGTGGGTCAGGACTGAGGGCGTGGCTTGAGTCGTTTGGATCCCCTGGGGCGGCTTCAGGACAGTGGAGGGTCCCGCGCACCGTCCTGCCCTCTGCTTTCCCTGCCCCACCCCTGTGCATTTCCATACCCCACTCCCCAGGGAAGGCCTTGAATCTCACATCTGATACACGGGAGCTCAGACAGAGACTGCCGTCACTGCTGGGAAGCAAGCCCAGGAAGAAAGGTCCACGGGACACCAACATTAGGAAGGGAGGAGGTCCGTGGGACATGATGCAAGAAGCAAGGTCCACGTGACTCCAGCGTCATAAGGATGGAGGTCCTGTGTAGGCGGGGTCCCAGGTGGACAGGAGAGGGCACTGGGCACGAAGAATGTGTCAAGGGCAGAGGACCCCACTCCCCTGTGGAAGGCATACAGAATGGGGCCGCCCTGGGCACCAAGGTGAACTTGAGACCAGCCACGCCGTCGGACCCACCAGGCAGGGTTCTCGGGACCTTCTCTCGCTCACCTTCTGTGCACCTCCTTCCCTTTTCAATAAAGCGGAGGCCATCTCCGAGCCTGTGCCAGAGGATGCAATCGAAGACAGGTGGTCCGGGGAGGTTTCCTAGAAAGACACTTGTAACCTGGATTCAGAGCTGGCTCTTCCCCCAAAGGAGTGAGCACCAGGACCCAAATGTTGATGGAGACAGGGGTGTGGACCCCCCGTGCTCTCACGGGGCAGCTGTGAAGACATTTACCACTGATGATCGACGTGGTGCCCAGCTTGAGGAGATGTAGGAGGGAGGCGTCCCTGGGAGCGGCTGCAGGACCCTGGGCAGGGTGGCGCCGCTGAGAACCCGCGATTCTTGCGGGAGACAGAGTGAGGAGCTCAGGGTGACTAATCCCCGGTTCAAGGCGTCAATGTGACAGCAGTGGGCGGGGTGGGGGGAGGGGGGCTGAGGCAGATGGTCATGACCCGTGGCTAGAGGATGGAGAGAACACCTGACTGGGTCAGCCTCACGGGGAAGGTCGTGGAGAACGGCCAGAGCACTTGACCGGGTCAGGCCTCATGGGGAAGGTCGGGGAGGATGGAGAGAGCAGGTGCATTTGCAGCCCTGCCCGGGGTCCCAGGCCAAGGTCGAGTCCCTATTAAGGAAGGGACGGGAACGGGGCCCTACGGGGTTGGAGCGACTGACAACTGGGACGCTCAGCTTCCACGGTGCCCTGGACAGGAAGACGGGCCTGACAGGTCACCCTTCCGGCGATAGCTGAGTCCAGTCCAGACCGCACGAACGTGCGGGTGCTTCTCAGGACAGCGCTGGCTCCAGTGACCCCACCTCCCTTCCCGGACCCTTAAGAAGAGTCAAATGCCAGCCTGGCTTCGGCTTCTGGTCACCACGAAGTGCGTGGCCCTGGATTTGCCCTTCCGCGGTAAACAACTAGCAAGTTGGACACAACATGCGAACACCTGCTTTCAGACGTTGGGCCACAGGCAGGACAGGGCCGTGCACCTCGAGGTGAAGGCCCTGGTGTTCCGCCCGGAGGGATTTTCTAGATGGTGGGCGGCACAGGATTGAGAACCAGACCCGATCAAAGCGTTGCTGCTGCTGTGGTGGGGAGGGGGAGACGAGAGCTGAGGTGGCCCTCACTGACGCCGGGGAGTGTGCATGTGTGTGCACGTGTGTGTGTGTGTGTCTCACACTTGGCCCTACGGTGTGGAAGGGCCTAGGAATTCCAGACGAGTTGTTCTCAGAAGGCACGAACTTCGCTCCAAGAATCAAATGGGTGGGGCGCCTGGTTGGCTCAGTCGGTTGAGAGCCCGACTTCGGCTCAGGCCATGATCTCTCGGGTCGTGGGTTCGAGCCCCGCGTTGGGCTCTGTGCTGACAGCTCGGAGCCTGGAGCCTGCTTTGGATTCTGTGTCTCCCTCTCTCTCTGCCCCTACCCCGCTTGTGCCCTGTCTCTCTCTCTGTCTCTCTCTCAAAAATAAACATTAAAAAAATTAAAAAAACAACAACAAAGGAGGGCAGCAGATGACTTCCAAACTGTAAAAGGAGAGAAACGTAGGTGCCTGGGGGCTTGACTGGTTGAGCGTCCTGTTGGCTCAGGTCATGATCTCGTGGCCCATGAGATCCAGCCTGAGTCGGGCTCTGTGCTGACAGCTGGGAGGCTGCTGGGATTTTCTCTCCCTCTCCTTCTGTCCCTCCCTCCTTGTGCTCTGTCTCTGGCTCTCTGTCTCCAAAATAAACAAACATTTAAAACAATTAAAAAATAAAAGCAAATGGATCAGGTTGGCTGGAGGGGAGGTCGGTGTGGAGGTCGCCGCCTCAGCCAGGTGCCTCTCGAGGGGCCGTGTGACCGCACTCTGCTGATGGGAGCCGGCCGCTTGGCTGTGCCCCACCCCCGGAACTGCCCTTGACCACGGATGTGGCATTTAAGGTGTAACCTCCCGGCAGGGGGCAGGGGGCAGGCATTCATGTGGGGTGGCTGTGAAGGGTGTCCCGGCTCCAGAGCCCCCAGTGGACTTGGTGAGTCTCGTGTAGCCACAGGGTCCGCTTCTCCCTTTGCCCCATTTCTGTGTGGACCTCTCTCAGAAGCTCTGCCCAGTCACCGTCCCTCTCGGGGAACCCAGTCTAAGGCCACCCCCAGCAACCGCTGCCTGGCGGGTGTGTTTATGTCCCACCAGAACAAGATGAGCCTGCTTCAGGTCCCACTGGCTCATGGCGCAGTGATACCCAGGAGGACTGAGCAGAGTCTTTGAGAACTAGCAGTGTGAGGCACGTGGTCCTGCTGTGACAGGTCCCTGTCCTTCAGACATTTTCTGGCTTCACTTCTGTGACAACTTTTTGGAAACTGTCAATAATTACAAAGAAAACAAATTACATGCCTAGAGCATGCTTCTTATGAGGACCCAGAAGCCCACAGTTGCAGGATTCTACTCCATAGGAGGGTTTCAGAGACCCAGGATGACCGTTTGTGGCTCCCTCAGTGGTCCCAGAGCGTGAGAGGCCTGCCCCTCCTTTTGCAGATAACCGGGCGGATCTTCGCTCCCCGTGCTTTCAGGCCCGTCGAAGTGGGCCCTGGGGTGGGTGCTGGAGCGTGTCGCCTGGCTCCGCGTGTGGTGGCAGCGTGGCCGTGGGCGAGCCCGGTCTCGTGGCTCACTCTGGCGTGTGGACCGAGTCTCGCTGCAGCCAGACCGCCCTGGGACGGGAACACAGCAGCTGGTGGTGGCTGGGGGACAAACAGTTTGCGGAGGAGAAAACCAGGAAGCAGGAGGCGTGGTGGGGAGTCCAGGGCTCTGGCCGCAGAGGGGACAGGGACACTCGCCACGGCCTTCCCACCCCCCGCTGCAGGAGGAATGAGCGTTGGCTGGCCGTGCACGGGGCTGGAGGTGATGGCTGTGGGCAAAGACCAGCAGGTGTAGGGCCCGGGATGAGCAGGGCCAGGCCCGCTCTGCTCTGGGGCTGGCGGGGCAGGGTCCCAGGGCCGAGCGGTGGGGACACGGGTGGGGACCAGAAGGAAGGGGCCAGCGAGCCGGCCATGTAAGCCCCAGGATAATGCGGGAAAGGGCTTTTATTGTCTGTTCATTCATTTTTAATTCCGAAGCCATTTGAGAAATTCCCAAAAGCTTCCCGCTAGACTAGTGACATAAACCGGTTTACAATTTCAAGATCACCCTCTGCTGGGGAGCCTGTGGAGAGTGGAGGCCACCGAATCGGCTTGGGGGCTGAGTTAGGGCAGCACCATCCCAACCCTTCCTTCCTGATGGCAATGCCTGCATCAGGCCCGCTGCCAAGGCCAGGCACCAGATAACTACTCTGCAATGAGACTCCGATGTGACCTGGTGGCCCTGGACATCTCAGGGAGCCCAGGGCAGGCCTTCAGAGGAAGGAGAAGTCGGGTGTTGTTTGTGGTTCTTCTGTGCGTGGCGTCAGCTCGAAGTATGGGGTCTGCCAGCGACCTCTGCCCCTTTGCCCAGCTCTGTACCCAGGAAGGTTGGCCTCGGGGCCGCACCACTGGATCCCCTGACTTCTTTTTTTTTTTTTTTTTAACGTTTATTTATTTTTGAGACAGAGAGAGACAGAGCATGAATGGGGGAGGGTCAGAGAGAGAGACACACAGAATCTGAAACAGGCTCCAGGCTCTGAGCTGTCAGCACAGAGCCTGACGTGGGGCTTGAACTCACGGACCGCGAGATCATGACCTGAGCCGAAGTCGGATGCTTAACTGACGGAGCCACCCAGGCGCCCCCTGACTTCTAATTCCAGTCGGGCTGAACCCACGAGAGCATCAGGCAGAAGGGTGAGGTGTGGGGTCCCCACGTCCCCAGCAAGAGCAGACTCGCCCACCTCCCCACCTGCTGCTGGACGCTGGGTGTGTCAGCCCCTCTCGTGTGCCCTGAGCTCTGCCCACACCCCTGTGGCTCACAGCCTGCGGAGGGGCCCCCCTTTGTGCTGGCATCCTGGCCAGGACCATGAGACGTCTTCCTTCTGTGCTTTCGAGTCCTGTAGGATGCCCAGCACACGGTGAGTCGTCCCGAGCAGGGCTCACATCAGAGCCATCATCTGGTTAAGGGGATTATTAACTCGGCTTGAGTATCGAATGCCTACATCACTTAATTATTAAGCCCGCAGCCCAAGAAGTTAGACAGAATGCTAAAGAAGTATTCCAAAGCAGCCACACTTGATTCTTTATTCTCTTTTAAATTAGCCATGAGCATTTATCATGTGAGCTATTAGGAAAAAAAAAAAAGAAAGAAAGAAAGAAAAAAAAAGCTTTAAATGCTCTGCACGGGCAGCTAAAAGCCTGGAATTGTTACCAGAAGAAATGAACCAGAGGTCGCCAATGAAATTCTCTAATTTTAATGCCAAGTGCATTGTTATTTATCTAGTTTCTTAATGGAAAAATAACACACAATAACCTTTAAAAGTTAATGCAAGGGGGGAGAAAATACTGTAGAGATGTATTTATTGTTTTAAGTTTCGGTAAATCACTCTTTGCCTAGAGCTCAGGGATTCCCCGTGGGAGTCGCTCTCTGGTACACTTTGGGGTGACAAAGGCGAGATGCCACCTTATTTTTCTTCCATGTTCCCTGGGACTGCCTCTTCAGGAAGACGTTTCACCCCTCGGGTGGGCTTTCTGTACCTGGAAAGAGGTCCCAACACTTTCACTTAAAATAATTCCTTTTCAGGGCACCTGGGTGGCTCAGTCGGTTGTACAACCGACTTCGGCTCAGGTCATGATCTCACGGTTCGTGGGTTCGAGCCCCGCGTCGGGCTCTGTGCTGACAGCTCGGAGTCTGGAGCCTGCTTTAGATTCTGTGTCTCCCTCTCTCTCTGCCCCTCCCCCACTCATGCTCTGTCTCTCTCTGTCTCAGAAATAAATAAACATTAAAAAATTTTTTTTAAATAATTCCTTTTCACTTTGATTATGTTTCTCAATTATGAAAGATTATAAAGTAACAAATGATCAATTTTTGAAATAATTTTTAAAGTTTTTATTTAAATTCCAGTTCGTTAACATACAGTATGATATTAGCTCTCGGTGCACAATACAGCGATTCAACACCTTCCAGAATAACCACCGCTGCTCATCACAACATGTGCCCCATCAGCTACTTAACCCACCTCCCGCCCTGTCTCCCAACAAGTGATCGTTTTCAATCTCAAACTTTACGAACGTGGTTAACTTAGAAACAAGCACCAGTGATAGTTACTTTTAAAAATATTATGTCTCTTCTTTCAGGAATCTTCCTGCATATGAGTTCCTCTTGTGGTTTGTGTGCATTTATGTAACAGCGGGTGACATTTTCTCATCTTCGACGTGCCTGGCTTCGTCTGAACATATTCTAAGCGGATTAATCCACGATACAGGAAGGTTGTGAAATCCTCTATCACAAGCCACAGCGTCACAAAGTGGGATGGTCTCGCTGTGCACCTGGGTTCCAGACTTGGTTTCTAACTTCCCTCCCATCACAAAAGTATCCTAATATGTCAGATTTTTAGATCATGTTTTAATGGCGTCATGATATATCACCTGGATGGATGGCCAAGAAGTTACATATTTAGTCTTCTGTTAGTGGACATGTAAGTTGTTTGAACCTTTTTTCCTTTTCCACTCAAGCCCACCATGATTATCACATTATATGCTTATTTGTGAACTTGTGACGGCAGCTTTTTTTCCTCAGTAAATATCAAGGAGAAAATTTGGCCCATCAAAGGACGTACACACTTTTCATTTCACTAGACAGTGACATACTGATTTGAGCTCCTCAAAATAGCCAATGGAAAAGGCTGTTTCCCCACATCCGCACTAAATTTGGGTATTACAGGCTTTAAAAAAAAATCTTTGGCAATCTGAGAAGGACAAATGTTGTTTTTACTTGCATTTCTTCGATTATTAGTGAAGTCGAGTGTATCTTCAGTTTCATATTGATAATATGCATGGCTTTCTCTGATGATTCTTGTCTTATCCACTTTTATTGACTTTCTTAATATTAAAAAAATTTTGTTTATCTATTTATTTTGAGAGAGAGAGAGAGTGTCTGAGCAGGGGAGGGGCAGAGAGAGAGGGAGAGAGAGAATCCCAAGCAGGCTCTGTACTATCAGCACAGAGCCTCACGTGGGGCTCAGACTCATGAAGCGTGATGAGATCATGTCCGGAGCCGAAACCAAAAGTCGGTTGCTTAACCGACTGAGCCACGCGAGTGCCCCTGACTTTGTAATTTTATTATTTTGTAATAAATTTTCTGTAATAATTTAGTTTTTTGTATTATTTTATTATTTTGCAAGATATGAAGGATATTGCTGTATAAGTTTGCAGTCATTAAAAAGCAATGAAGTAGGTATTCATAAGTCATCATGAACTGTAGAGTTGAATGAATAAGTGAAAAATATGACATAAATAACATTATACTCTTTGTAAATTGAGATACCACATTCATGACTTCTTCTGGAAAGAATGGACAAGTTGGTTTAGACCAACACTGAGGACATTAGAAAATCTGGGGAGACCGGTAAGGAAGTAAGGCAGGGTGTGGGGTGCGTGAACTGGGAAACTCAGCATTTCAGAGCCGCCCGTTGTCCCCAAATTTATCTACAGAGGCAACGCAATACCAGTCAGAGCACCGACAGGTTTTGTCTGTTTGTTTATCGTTAAAGTGTTTACACATTAGTAAACAAATTCTGAAATTTATGTGGAATGAAAGGCCTTCAGACCTAGAAGGCCAGATCGCAGAGCAAGAAGAGGAAGATTTTGATTTCCCTAATGTCACTGTTTGTTTTCAGTGAGATTTGCTGTTGGAACAGAGGTGGGCACACAGGCTAATGTAACAGGGTCAAGTCCAGACACGAACCCGGCTCCCCCCCGCCCCCCACGCGGACACTCGACCCACGGCGGGTATGACACAGAGCACGGGTGCGCCGATGGGGATACGTCTGTTTCTCCCAGAGTCACAAGAATGAGCTTTTCCCCGACTCACTAGTAAACACATGCCATTCCAGGGGGGTTATCATTCTAAATGTGAAAGGTAATACTACTATTTTGGGGAATATCCATTTCGGGGCAGAGTCAAGCCGTTGAGGCCTGCCGGCCGTGCAGAAGGAGGTGCAGGGTCCACACTGACACTCCAGACTCACCTCGAGGGGTCGCTCACCGGGGCACACGGGGGAAGGTGCAGGCTGTGGGCGCTGCCCGCGAAGGGAACAAACAAAGCCGCTGGCCGTCGCACCGGCTGGACACCTCGCCGGGCAGCCCGAGGGGCTGGGATGCGGACTCAAAGCCTCTAAAACGCAGAAAGGGGTTTTCAGTAGCTTGAATTCTGTAACGCGGCTTCAAAACGACTTGTGCACCCTGAGAAGGAGTGAGTGAAATAATGCAAAATGAACCTCAAATAATCTAGGCTTTTGAAGAGGGGGATGCTGAGATCACGGGTAATCGAGAAGGCACAGGAGAAATACATCGAGGAGGGGCCGAGGGCTGGCTGGCTTCTCTGCAGGGGTGGGCGAGCCAGAGGGGGGGTAAGGGGCATCGCGGGAGGGGCCTGCCGTGCACCCAGGATCGAGGGCCCCGCACAAATCCCTCAACAGTGAGGGTAAAAGAGATATTTTGTGACAAAAAAGAAAAGAAAAGGAAAGAAAGAAGAGAGAATACACCCAGAAGAGCTTCCTGTAAAGAAATACTGAGGAGAGGCCTTCAGGCAGGAGGAAAATGACCCCAAGGGCAGCGGAAGCAGGGAAAGTCAGGAAAGCTGAGCGGTAAAGGGAAACCATAAATACACGTGTAAATGGACACTGAGGACTGATTGCAGCCACCAAATTAATATTGTCTTGTGTGATTTTCAACATACTGAATTCAAGTTTCAATTTACTTTTTAAAAAAATTTTAATGTTTTTTAATTTATTTGTGAGAGAGAGAGAGAGAGAGAGAGTGAAAGAGAGACAGAGAGCATGAGCGGGGGAGGGGCAGAGAGTGAGAGAATCCGAAGCAGGTTCCAGGCTCTGAGCTGTCAGCACAGAGCCCAATGCAGGGCTCGAACCCACGAACCGTGAGATCATGACCTGAGCCGAAGTGGACGCTTAACCAACTGAGCCACCCAGGCACCCCTCAGTTTAAGTTTTAAAAGTTAAAAGGCCTACCGACCATCTCTCAGAAGCAGGAGGAAGCTAAATGCACCGACAGGGCTCTAAGGGTCAGTTCTTGTGGGAAATGAGATGACGTTTGCTCTGGATTCCAGCACAACCTGTAACAGCGAGGAGGGGCTGCGTGACTATGAATTCAATGGAGGGGAAAATCAAACAATTACACATATCCAGTTACCCATGAAAAAGACTACGAGGGGAAGAAGAAGGGACGTGGGAGGGGTGGGTGAAGCCCAGGGATCCGAACGACAGGACCCACCAGAGGGGACGGCGATGCCACCGATGTGAGGCTGCCGACGCTCTTGGAGGCTAGACCATCGGAGTGGGTGCAAGTCAGAACATCAAGTATGCGCCTTTCACAGATGTTATGCTTGATGTGAAGGTGCAGAGAGTCTGAAGGCCCAAACCAGACAGGGATCCCCGTGCAGACGCTAAGTGTGAGCCCGCGTGCATCCAACATTGTAGCTTCAAGGGACGAAAATAGGAAAACATTATTCAGATGGCAATCAACGCATAAGAAGGCGGTTCTCTTTGTTAATCATCGAGGAATTCCTAATTAAATTGTGGAACGCAAATAAAATTAATGTGCGATGGTGCCACAATGGCGGACACTTTTCAAAAGACGGACTCCAGAATCTGGCAAGCTTGGGAGTCAGCTGGACCTCCCACGCGATGCCCGCCGTGTGCGCACCGGCGCAGTGGCCTGAGACACTACTTTTGCCCGGCGATTCTGAGTATAAGCCCAGCGGAGACGTGCGTATGCGCACTAAAGGGTGTGCGGCGGAGGCCTGTAGCGGCCTTGTATGAAATAGTCCCAAACTCGAACAAATCAAAATGACGATCGACATTATGAGAAACACCGATGCAATGAAATACGTACAGTACCAACACGAGCGAACGAAACCCCCGTTCACCACCGTGGCTCCCGCACACGTGGCATCGGGTCAGGACCCGGTCACAACAGAATCCGTGCCCCCAATGCCAGCTGCATGGGGCTTACGCTTTAGAACTCGCTTAGGGGCTGCCTTTAGGAGGAGGGTGGGGTCCCCCGAGTGAGGATGGCTTCGGGGGGGCCGGGGTCTTCTGTTGCATCGCCTGAAAGATGACCACCTCCACTTTTCTTTTGTGATAACACACTGAGCTGTGTGTTTAGGATCTGTGCATTATTTTCAGTGACATAGTTAAAACACAAGTGCCCAGGGAGAACACCACCACGTTTCACAAGGACAAGATTCGGTGAATCCACTCAAGAGCATGTACGAAGCATGTGAGAACGGTTCCCTCCAGCTGGCGGGGTGCAAGTGCGGAAAGAGCAGAAAAGGGGAAAAAGGGAGTGAAGAGGAAAGAAGAGGGAGGGAGGGAGGGAGGGGAGGAGAGGAAGGAGGAGGGATGGACAGATGGCCCAGGTGCCGTGCTCGCTGGGAAGGGTCCCCGGCCTCTCCTCTCTCCTCCAGGCGCGGGAGCCGGGAGCTTACCGGCGGTGGAAGGCGCACACACTCCCATCGCTCTGTCCCGCACACCCCGCCGCGGGCTCGTTCGACTCTCGTGGGGCTTGGTGGTGACTCACGGAGACTGAGTCTGGAGGTTGATACACCCCAGGCAAAAGAGGTATCCGAATGACACAACAAGTTTGGACGTTTCCCAATTTTGCTGTGAATCTAAAACGGCTTTTAGTTTTTTTAAGTTTTTGTTTATTTATTTTTGAGAGAGAGAGAGAGAGAGAGAGCAGGGGAGGGGCAGAGAGAGAGACAGAGATAGAAATCCCTAGCAGGCTGTCCACCGTCAGCACAGAGCCTGACGCCGGGCTCGATCCCATGAACCAAGAGGTCATGACCTGAGCCGAAACCAAGAGCCGGACACTTAACCGACTGAGCCACCCAGGCGCCCCCAAAACTGCTTTTAAAAATAGTATCTTAATTTAAAAAATCAAACTTAAAATAAAGATCCAGTGAATCCGGGCATTTGCACGAATACCTTCCAAGCCATCTTCAGCAGGAACACTGGACTCCGCATAACTCACTACCTTTCCTCAGACGCGGCCCCATTTTATAGATGAGGAAGGACAGACTCTCCTCCAAGGTCACGCGCTGTCTGCAGTCAGAGAAGAAAACCCGGTTTCTACTCTGCAGTGTATGCCCTGTCCTCCCGAAATGCACTCGAAGTGATTTTAGTACCAGCAGCAATGGGACGTTTAGAAAATGAATCTGAGCAGAACATACCTCATGTTTATAGTTTTTAAAGAGCATTCTAAGGACATTTACCCAAATGAGGTTATTAACACAACTTTTTCTGGCTGTCAGATCCATTGGTTGCCTCCTCTTTCTTTTCTTCATTTTCTTAGCCAATGGGAACAGTCAAAGATTTGCTTAGTAAACTAATTTTTTAAGTTTGCAGAGAAATACGAGCTGAGAGCTCGCATTGCCCCTTCCCTAATCTTTTTAGCTTAGCGAGAAAATTTACTGTGGTCCCTCCCATTTTTCCTTTCACAGACCATTGGTGACACATCATAGGGGATAATAAGTGAGAAAATGAAATTCTCCCTGCCTTCCAGGGATACGCAGGCACATCATTCACGCCCCTGGCACTTTTATCCCTCCTTTCTGGCTAGCTTGCCCGAAGAATCGTGTGCCTCGAAGAGAGAAGCCCCAGGGTGGTGTGCCACCATATTGCCCATCTGTCTTTAAGGGCATTTCCAAAATAACGCCAACATTACCGGTTGTACCCCGATAGGTAATCTTCCTTTCCGAAGGTTGGTGCGCAGGCCTGCGGAATGCCTTTTCATCGCCAGGCTCCATAGGGTGTCACATTTTCTGGAAAGGTGAGCAGAGGAAATGGTTTTCAAATGGAAGGCAGATCGTTACAATTAGGAGGGAAAAACATGCACAGTAAAAGGTCACAGGTGGAGTCGCGTGTGTCTTGGATTCTCCAGGGCCCTCCAGATCTTTCCAGAACTCTCCAGGGATCTCCTGATCTTTCCAGAACTCTCCAAGGCTCTCTCCAGAGTCTTCCAGGATTTTCCGGGATCCTCCAGAATTCCCCAGGATTCTCCAGGGCCCTCCAGATCTTTACAGACCTCTCGAGAGTCTTCCAGAACTCTCCAGGGCTCCCCGAGGAGGCCCTGCTGCTCCCTGCTGGTCCCTTCCCCGTTGCCCCCATCTTCTCTGCCTGCACTCCTGCTTCTGACAACAAACACCTCCCCCACAGGAGACGAGTCCCGGACCAGGCTCTGCTGGCGGCCCAGAGGAGCCTTGGGGCAGGACCGGTTACAAGTACTGGTTACTCTGGGTCCCCACCTTAATGGATTCCATCCGGTTCCTGCAGTCCCATCAACACGGACAGGTCTGTTCCCTGTATCTGGGGGAGCTCTGGGGGCTCTGCGACCAGTATGCAAAGATGCCCTCTCCCTTCCACCTGCCCCTGCCTCCACCCTGGTCACCCCTGCACGTTTTTTCTAGCCCTGGTGTTTCCCTCCGAACAATTATACCAAATGAGGGCTAGCTTTCTGCACCAACCCCGTGACTCATCTCCTCTCGTCCACCTCTTCCTCTGGTCTGTTCTCCCCTGGAGGGACTCAGGGGTCTTTCTAAATTGCAAAGTGGACACTCGCCCTGCTTGGAGCCCCTGAGGGCTCCCTGCTTTCCTCAAATAAAGTCCCAGGATCCAAGGCTCCCAAAGTCCTGGGTGACCTGCCCAACCCCCTCACTCCTTCTCCCCCCTCCCTGCCTCCACTCCCCCTCCTCCCCACTGCAGGAGCCTCACGCACCCCCCTCCCTCCCCCCCACTACAGGAGATCCCCCGTGCCCCCCGCATCCACACGCACTGAGGTTTCCTTGGCCGCTGCATAAGCCTCCCAGGGCTCCCATGCTGAAGCTCCTAACGGCCCCGGACCTGGAGATGTTTCTCAGTCGGTACCTGTTCACCTGCCGAGGGTGGTGGGGAGAGGCGGAGGGCTCTGCAGTGAGGCCCGAGACGTGGGGTCTCCTGCGTCCTCATGGATCCACACACTTTTGGGGTCAGCTGTGGATGGTCAGGCAACGGGGCAGAGGGAAGCTTCAAGGGGCTTCACGGTTTGCAGGGCTGAGGGTGGAGAAAGGCAGGTGGGGCAAGGGTACAGGCCAGACATCCAAACCCCTTCCCGTGGCTGCCCACCAGCCCGGTGCTCGGCAGAACTCAGGGCCGCGTGGATGCTTCCCTGGCCGAGCGGCCACCAAGCTGATGCCCTCGTGCCCAGCAGAGCTCCCGGAGAGGCTCTGCCGGGTCCGGCTTTTCCAAAGGTCCTTCGACACACCGTGCCGTCTGCGGCCCTGTTCCCAGACGCTGAGAGTGGAGGAGACCAATGCAGAGCAGGCCCCGGCGAACACGGTCTGTGCCCGCCCGGTGTTTGCTCCGGCGTGGGGTCTCCGGCTGGCGTGTCTGTGTGTCTGTCCGCATCCGAACGCCAGTTGCTAGGGAGAGACTGAGGCCCAGATGGTCAGCAGAGGCCAAGCTCCCCCACCGCGGGGGTCCTGGGTGCGCGACACCACGACCGGGGACTGCTGCCGTGGCCCGCGTACCGGATCAGGCTGGTGCGGTTTCTGTAAGGCCCACGGGGTAAGAGCCGTCTTTGTGGCTTTGTTGTTTATTTTTCTAGCAAATTCACGTTCCCCACAGCAGTGTTAGGTGACCATCTCGCGGGCACTCACCTGTACGAGATACGATGTTGTAAAAATTACCTAAATAGCACTTTAAAATGCCATGTTTTTTTTTAATGTTTATTTTTGAGAGAGAGACCGAGACAGAGCATGAATGGGGGAGGGGCAGAGAGAGAGGGAGACACAGAATCCGAAGCAGGCTCCAGGCTCTGAGCTGTCAGCACCAGAGACCAATGCGGGGCTCGAATTCACGAACCGCGAGATCGTGACCTGAGCCAAAGTTGGACGCTCCATCGACTGAGCCACCAGGGAGCCCCTGTTTTAATGTTTATTATTGAGAGAGACAGAGAAATGGCGCAAGGTGGGGAGGGGCAGAGAGAGAGGGAGACACAGAATCTGAAACAGGCTCCAGGCTCCGAGCTGTCAGCACAGAGCCCGACGAGGGGCTCGAACTCACGGACTGCGAGATCATGACCTGAGCCGAAGTCGGACGCTCAACCGACTGAGCCACCCAGGCGCCCCTAAATATCACTTTATATTGTGTCATCATTAAATGCATAAGTCAGTAAATTTATACAGGTACCAACACGAGATTTTTAAATGAAATATAGTTATAAAATCTAATAACTAATGGAGATTTCAGAAAACATGCAAAACACACCTTCAGAAAATCCCACAGCAGGGAAGTAAGATACCACAGTGATGGGGAAATCAGGCCGTGTTTGTAAATCATCGAAAATGTCGACAGCAGAACGGCTCTGTGGGGACACAGCGTCCACAGGTGAGGGACAGGGGCCCAGTGCCCACGTGCGCCCCTGATGTCTAGGTCGCCTGTGCCCTGTGCCGGAGGCCGCCTGCCCCACGAAGCTTAAAGTATTCCCTGTCTGGTCCTTTACAGGGAAGGTTCGCTGACCCCTGCTTTGGGCCGTGGACACACTGAGCTCGAAATCCCAGGGGGGAGCCCGGGATGGGTGTGGAAGACAAGGCCGCACGCCGCCACCTGGGGGCGGTAGGTGCAGCACTTTCCGAGACGAAGGCAGCTCTGCCCCGACCCCCGCACCAGGGTTCACACGGCTTCACAGCATCCTGGGTTTAGCCACAGCCCTGGTGACAATGAGGAGAGGCGGCCAGCACCAGCAGGTTTTGAGGCAGGTGCCGAAGGCCGTGGGGGGAAGATGCCAGAAGGCGGCTAAGTCAGAGCAGCAAACCTCCCCTCGCTTCCGGGGCGGCGCCCTGAGGGCTGTGGGCCCATCACCGGCTCGCGTCAACCCGCGTTGTGAGTGGCGCTCCCGTTGGCTCTGGTTCCCATGTCACCTCCCTTCTTGGCGCTCGAAACTCTGCTGATCCCATTAGCGCCCCTCCTCCGCTCTTTCTGGGAGATCCACGTTCCGTGCCTCCTGCCAAGAGCGGCTGTGCCTCATGTTAGCGTGTTTTTACAGAAATCGTACTTTTCTAGAAAGTTAACGCTTGAAGCAATGTGACGATCTTATGAATAATAAAGTGAAAACTTGTTTTTTTGTTTTTTTTTTTCTTTAAATTCCTATGCCTGGAAGGGCTGGAGTTGGGGGTTGGGGGCAATGCTGTCTGAAGCATCTCGTCCGCGGCCGTGAACCGAGAGGTTATTTCTCTCTTATGTGAGCACGGCTGCCCGGGCGCGAGCTGGCTGGGGACGGCCACGCACAACCCAGCAGGGAGCTTCATTCGTCCTGCAACACGCTGTCTGCAGCATCGTGTTGAACTCAGGGCTCAGTTTGTTGTTTATTGGGATGCACGTGTTAAAATCCGAAAAATGTTTGCTGATGTCCTTGGCAGCTTTCCCAGGGGTGTGGTGACAGTTCAGCCGTCACGTCCCCCGGCAGGGCAGCTCCGTGGTTCCGTTCAGTGGATGCAGCCGGCCCTCTGAGAGGGGGTGTGGGCAGCACACATGGGGCTCCCCTGGGGAATCCAGCCCCCGGGGGCCGCTGTGCAAAGCACCTGATCTGGTGCCTTAAAAGAGCAGGAAATATACTGTCTCGCAGTCTGGAGGCCAGAAGCTCATAGTCACGGTGCGGGAGGGGGTGGGGGGTTCCCCGGAGGTGTAGCGTCCTCTGGCCTGCTGGCCCTTGGCTTGGAGACGCATGGCTTCATTCTCTGACTCTGCACTCGCATGGCGTTCCCTGTGTGCGTCTCTGTGTCCAAACTTCCCTCTTCTTAGAAGGACTCTAGGCCTTGGATTTGGGGCCCACCCTAATCAGGCATGACCTTATTTGAACCTGATTGTAGCTACAAGACTCTATTTCCAAATAGGGTCACATTCACAGGCTCTGGGGCTTAGGCCCTCAGCCCACCTTCCGGGGACGCAAGTCGACCCACAAGTGACACTTTCACTCACACCATGTCCGCGGATGGTCTCCTCCGTTTGGGTTGTGGCCCAGCTGACGTGACGAGAACGAAGCTGACGCTCCATGCATGTCACCCCCCTGCGGTCCCCCAGCGGCGGCCCGAACTTCCCCGGCGGGCTCCGATCCCCCGTCTGACCGACCCTCTCAGCGGCCGGTGGGTGGACGTGAGAGTGGCAGGGCGCGGGACCCCGCGGACAAGGCCTGGGCCCCTGAGCTTCAGACGCCGGCTCACCACCACAGCGCTCACATCCCGAGTCCGCGGGTTTGGGGCTGGTTGCGGGGAACCGGAGTCTCCTCCCCGCGACAGCACGGGGTCCCCGAAGATGGCTCCTCGGTGCGCCGTCCCCGTTGGCCGAGTTCCCGCCTCCTGCCGGCCACTGGTCCTGAGTTTTCTCCCCCGACGGGCTGGTAAACAGAGAATAGAGTAAGTCCGATTCCCGCTTGGGAAAACTGGCTGCATCTTGATTTTGTAATTGCCCTGAGCTTGGGCACCTGATTACAAACCTCACGTGACGGGCACAATCTTAGCAAGTGACAGAGACATCCTGTCTTCCGGCTACCGCCCTGCGCTTGAGTCAGCTGTGTGGGGATCGGTCATGGAGCTATGGGCACAGGGGGCCGAGGACGGCCCTTGTCTGCAAGGTGGCCCGCGGTCCTGGGGCCAATCCCGGGTGCCGTTCCGGGGGCCGTGAGGACCCCTGAGTGTCTGCACCTGTGCAGGGGGTGCCTGGCTGTGGGTGGTCCCGACACCCCCCCCGTCACCCTCAAGCGGGGCCTCTTGCCTGCCGGGGGCGGCCGGGTCCTCAGCAGTGGGCCACCCGCCAAGGCTTCCACAAGTGTCCCGGTAAGTGGCACAGCAGCTCGGCGTGTGGTTGAGAGGAACACGTTCAAAGTGGTCCGTTCTCATGGATGAGTTTTAGGGAGAGCTGGGTAGCTCTTAGCGCAGACTGATGGACTCGTGGCCTGCATTTTCATAACTAGTGTGATTTAATATTAACCGTTACGATGAAAGGTAAGCGCGACCAGCCGCGGAACGGCTGTGATCCCCCTCGGGTGAGGAATCTGTCACGGGCTCCCAGAGACAGCTCTTCCGGCCCGAGTCCCCACCCAGAGGCGGGAGATCGGCCAGATGATCCGCCTACGGAGATTCCTAAGGGGGTGTCGGTTTTCTGCAGCTAGTTTCGGTCTGTCTGCAAAGCTGAGGGTGAATTCGGGAACAGCTACCCTGCACTCGAGGAAACGCCGAGCCTGAGCGAGCCTGAGAGCAGTGACACCGAAGCGGTACGCGTCGGTAACGCCTGCAGCTCTGTGAGCCTCTTCGTGCCCGTCGTCTCCTCAGGACCCCACGTCCCTCCTACAAGGCCCGTCACTCCGGGCGCTTGCTCCAGAGAAGGGGTCCGCGGCCTGGCTCTGCAGGTGACGGGACCACGTCTGGCGGACCCGGTGCCCGTACGGACGTCCTGGGCCTCTCAGATGCCGCTTCCTTGCCGCCTCCTCAAGCCTCGGCCTGGTCAACCCGTGCTTCCCGGTTTGCTCGTGAGATGCGACGTCCCTGCCTCACGCGGGCCGCATGCACATCACCTCCGTCCTCCGGGCTCTGCTCCGTCCTATCTGCCTCCACGGGGGCCCTTGGCTGCCTGGGGGTCCCCTCCCTGCATTTGGAGATAATCCCTGGTCTGCCAGCCCTGGTCTCCATCAGCTTCGTCCGCTGGGAAGTTCCCCCGAGAGGGCCGAGGGCACCGCCTCCTGGGAAGGGCTTATCTCTGCGCCGAGCCTCTCGGGACACTTTTCCGCGGTCCGACTGTAAAATGCCGGTCAGAACGCTGGCGCACGCAGGTGGTTGGCCTCGGACGATGCCTTTCCAGGTCACCTCTCCAGGTGGGCACCCCCCCCCCCAGGCTTTCAGCAGGCACGCTCTGTCCCCGAGGCCCCGACACAGCAGTAGTGTCGTCCGTGAGGCTCCCCGCTCCTCGCTGGTCCGTGGGTCCTGCACAGGTGCCAGCAATGTGTGCTCTGGGCGAGGCGCCCCGGGTCCGGCCTGGGTTTGAGGCTTCACCCTTACCTGTCGCTTATGTGCTGTTGGCATAAGCGTTTCCAGACTTCAGTCCCCGGGGGATTAGTGAGAGGAAGGATTCCCGCTTTTCGGGTTGTCCTGGGGACAGTGGAGATGACATGAAGGCCCGGGACGAAGCCAGCACAGCGGGGTCCTGCGGCCTGCAACGCCGCATTCCCGTCGGACCTGCTCTGTGGTGCACGTCACGGGGGTGACTGAGTCCGTGGCACCACAGACGGTGGGTCTGCGAGCACAGAGCCACGGCTCAGAGGAGACGCGGGGTCTGGGTCCCACAGGCCTGCGGTCACGGCATGTTTCTTAATGCGTAACTTTGCTGCACGCATGCTGTTGAAAGATGCCTCGTGTAACGCGTGTGGTGGTTTTGTTCGCGTCGAGCTCACGGCCAACGGCACTGCGACTGGCGGCCGAGGAAGCTTATCCGACACACGTTTCTCCTCCAGAAGGAGCACGCACCTCAGCCTCTGGCGCGCAGGACCCCTGGACGGCACCTCAACACGGTGCCCGGGGGCCAGTGAAGCTGCAAAATCACCCGCAAACAGCACGAAGATGTGAAAAGTCTGGAACTCAACAGACCCTGACGTGAGACCTGCTCGTAGTCTCAGCACCGAGTCAGGAAGGCGGTGTGTCGCGTGCGTGACCTCGGCCGGGAGCGCGCACGTGGGGCCGTTCAAACCCCTCACCGCCCTGAGCGCGCCCGGGATGATTGCAAACTCACTCCAGGCGTTGGTTTGGGGTTACAAGTAAATTGTGGCGAGCAGGTGCGTTCACGGATGTGGAAGTGCGACAGCAGCGGTCGGCCGTATCCGCCAAACCCCCACCCAAACCCGCCTCCACCCACCGGGGACCCCGCATCCCTCCTGGGCACGTGCTCGCACACCTCATTCTCCCGCGCCCCCCACCCTGTGCGTCCCTCCTGGGGGCTCTGCGGGTCGGACAGTGGGACGGGAGGGAGTGTGGGGTCCGGGCAGGAGGATGTGATCTCCCGCTGCCTCCCGCAGGTGCGTGGACCCGGGCCTTCCGTGTCTTCCTCACCGGCTCCGGTCCTCCGTTTCCTCACCTGTATCAGGTGGACGGTGCTTCTTATGCGAGGAGGCAGGCGAAATGAGGTGGGCCCGGCACGCACCGTCAGGGGGTCCGTCCCGGAGGCCTCCGGCGGCTCACCTCTCCCCTCTGCGCATCCCCCGCGTCCTGTCGTGCCTCCGTGGTCCTGCCGGAGGGACCGCGTCAGGGCCACTCCCGGTCCTGCCACCGCGGGGCCTTTCCACAGAGCAGATGGGGCGAGCCACACGTCGGCGTGACCCTGGCCACGGTCTGTGGGTTCCCCCGGGACCGCCCCCTCCGTTCCCAGCACTTCACCAGGAACTCCCTCGTGGGGAAATTGAGCTGTTCTCTGCTCCTTGAAGAAATGACATTTATATCTGTTTTGATGCTCCAAGCAAATAAGGCTTCTGAAGTATAAAATGTTTCATGTTATTTATTGCCGTTTCCAAGAAGAAAATCTGAATTTAGATCTCTGCCATCAATATTGGTTAGTATTTACGGCCCCATGCATTAATGTGGAATTCTGAAGTACCTGTCTCCATTTATCTGGCCCATTTCTATATCCCAGTAAATGGAGCCCGTATTTCAGGGCGAATCACCAGCTGCTGCGGTGGGGACAGAGTTTCAACTTTGCTACCGGATCCGACCAGTTAGACCAGTTGGCTCACGGGGCACGGGTGTCCCCCCACAGTGCCCCCATGAGTGGCACTGAGGCATGCCTGCA
Source organism: Panthera uncia (assembly GCF_023721935.1). NCBI lineage: Eukaryota > Metazoa > Chordata > Mammalia > Carnivora > Felidae > Panthera > Panthera uncia. The sequence continues at coordinate 83,465,579 of NC_064818.1, read as the reverse complement.
GAGGCTCAGAAGGAATGCGATATACTTGGGCGCCCAAAGCGTGTGCCCACAGAGAAGGTGGTTCCTGGGTGATGTGGCAGCTGGGTGGCCAAAATGAGAGGCAAAGTTGGAACCTCGTCACCCGGGGGCACCCTCTTGAGGACGAGTGGCTGTGGAGGGGGCGGCCATTACAGACCCCCCCCCCCCCCCCCCAGTCATCATGCTCCGCGCCTTTGGGAGCCTCTCTCGTGGGGCCGAGGCCCCGTTAGTGGACACGATGTGGTCCGTGGCTCCTGAGCTGACGTGGCCCGTGACTCTCCTGCAGTGAAGCGTTTGGATGTCTGAGTCAGGCCTGGGGCCGCCGCGCTTGGGGGCATGGGGCTCATCTTCCGTGCACCAGGCTTGGCCGGGCCGGGCCCACAACACAAGACCTCAGGTCAGCAAGGCCGTCAGCAAGGCGATCGGGACCGACTCTTCCAGCTGGTGCTCCGGTGGTTCCAGCAGCCACACTCCCACCGTCAGCTCAAGGTCGGGGCCTCTGCCCCTCCCCCATCGGCGGCGAAGCCAGCCACAAAGGACCCCCTTCCCTCCCGCTCCCTGCAGGCCAGCTTTCTCTTCAGTTCCTGCCCCGGGTGCTCATCTTCCCTCGTTGTTGTTGTTGTTGTTGTTGTTGTTTTGCTCCTTGTGATGCCTTTGGGGGTGAAGTGCACAGCCTGACAGCCTCCTTCCCCCTCGCTGACAGGCGATGTGACAGATCCCCACGGAGGGCCATGTCCTTGAGTTCTGCTGGCTGCTCAACCGCCTCTAATGAGCTGCGGGAGCAGGTGGAAATTGTTCGCTTCAAGTTCAGAGTCGCGAAGTCAGACCCTGCCCGCCGGGACCCAAAAGGGATCCTAACGTGGCTGTGGTGCCATGATGGCCAGAGAGCCAAAAACTGTCAAACTAGGAGGAACATTTTGTTTTAAATGAGCGCTGTTTCATGCTCGAAGTCTTGGCAACCGTTCTCCAGACGGCTGGTGGCTTCCTGCCCCGAGGCAGGGGCTTTTCTTGCTCTTCTCCATGGACCGAACCCCACCGTCATTAGGACTTGGCACAGGAGAATCCCGGGTGACTGTGGGTGGAGTGATCACAGATTGGGGGGGGGGAGCCCTCCGCTGGGATCTGGAGATGTAGACGCAACGGGGTGCCTTCTGGAAGCTGGATCCCAGAGCGGCCGGCTCCGTGGGAGGGTGCCGGGGCTCCCCGTCAGTCTGACTTGAGGGCTTGAAATTAATCATGAATAAATAAACAGGAGCATGGCCCCCTGGCACCTTCCCTGGTGGAGCGGAAGGCGACCGCACGCCTCTGGGCCCGGGTCTGGGCGCGTTAGCCTCGCGTGGGCTTCTCTAGAACACGCCTTCCGTGTGCATGCAGCATCAGCGCTGTGGCCCCTCCCATCAGAACAGCACCCCGAACACACCTGCGAGGGAGAAGCCTCAAAAGTCGTGGCAGCTTCCCGGCCGGCTGCCTGCTGCTCCCATAAAAATCAGCTGTCTTTACCTACATGTGTCGGGGCCCCCACCGGGACAGCTTAGCTGCGGCCACGCAAACCCGCTGAAGACAGACTCTCTGAGGGTGATTGAGCATTATCCGATCGCAAATTACTTCAGTCTTCATGTGATTAATGCTGGGCTCTGTCTCTTGGCGGTCAGCGGCACGTTGACTAAGACAGTCTACTAAAAATGTCGTTGTCTGGTCCGCGTGAGGCTGGCCAATGCTCCTGTTTGTGACAGCAGAGGACTCAGCAGCTCTTGTCACATCTGTATCATGCTAATTAGATTGCAAGTGGCCACCCCACCTGTTAGCACCATTTAGAATCAGGAGTGGGCCCGTCTTGGCAAATCTGCCCATTCTCAACGGAAGTGTCTGATATGGATTTAGGGGATCATTCACAGGCTGCAATCAATATTAAGAGGGACTCGAGATACAGGAACTGTCTGTGGGCTGAACCGCCCCGGACTTATAAGGGATCAGCAAACACGGCTCCCGGTCATGGGGGCGCGGAAGGGTTTACCCAGGAAGACGGGAGGGTGGTGAAGACTTCGGTCAGGAAATGGTACCTGAGTCCACACTACCGTCCAGGGTACAGTACAGGGTAAGTAGATGAATGAACATATGGAGATGGGATGAGAAGTGAAACTGTACTAGCATATGGTTCAGGGCAGAAGGATGTGCGTGCTGGGGGAGGCTTCTCCGGGTAGATTCCTGCTGAATCCCAAGTCATATGCCTCCCGGCTCCTTCTGCAGAATCGCGACCCCACACCGCCCCCCGAGCCCAGGCCCTTCCCAGGGGCCTCTGTCCTACACGCGCCCCAGGCCTCCTTGGTGCCTCTCGCTGCCTGTCCCACCCCACACCTGTCCAACATCGGGATGCTTACGACCAGGTTTGCTCTGTGAAGACAGCTGCTGTAGGTTTTTTCGGTCTTATTTTCGGGACGAATCAAACATTTATTTTCAGTTCCTAATCACAGAGTAAAGCATCGAAGTCACCACTGTGCCGTCTTTCCAGGCAGCATCATTTGAATGTCTACGGATGCAGATCGAATGAAAACGGCCCCTGGCGGGGGGGTTGCCCAGAGTATTAGGGTGCTCTAGAGGGTCACAACCAATTGGATGGATACATAGATTTATTGTAAGGATTTGGCCAGAGAGTCCCAAGATCTGCAGGGTGAGTCGGCAAGCTGGGGACCCAGGAAAGCCAATGGTGTCATTCTAGTCCCAAACCACATAGACTCAAGACCCAGGAAGAGCCGATATTTCAGTTTGAGTCTGAAGGAAGGGAAAACCCCACTGTCCCAGCTCGAAGGCGTCGGGCAGGAGGAATTCTCTTACTCGAAGGAGGATCAGAGTTTTTGTCCTCTTCAGGCCTTCAACTGACTGGGTGAGGCCCACCCATGCTGGGAGGGGCAATGTGCCTTACTCGGTCTACAGATCCAAATGTTAATTTCATTCAGAAACGCCTAGACTAATATCCGGGCACCCCTTGGCACCGTCGCATGCCCAGTGGACACGGAGACTCATTTCCACGAGGCGCTGCCAGGGTTGGTCATCTGAGCTGCCCTCGTCCTCCGCTGGCTGGGGCCGTGCTCCAGGTTTCACATCCGTTTTGTCCTCACCGTTAGTTGAGTGGTGATTAGTTCACTGCCGCGGCTTCTTCAGCGCTCGTGGACTTCTCTGCTGTGCTCCGCCCGCACCTACTCTCCACGCCATCGCTGGCGGTTGACCTGGGCGTGCTTGCTCTGCCCTCTCTCCCTGCACACGTGTTGGCCTTGTTCTCAGCTGGGAGACCCAGTTCCTGAGGGCAGAGTCCAGGCCTGATCCATCTCAGCGCTCAGAGGACAGGGTCTGAAATGGAGACAAAGCCTGACCCATAACCAAGGATGCCCCCCCCCGCCCCCGCCCACGGCTCTTACACCAAGAGTTTCCTCCTAGTTGCGGGAGCAGGAGTGGCTGTTGGTGCCAAAGAACCCGCAGCTGAGCCCAAGCTTACTCCAAGCACTGGGACGAACCGTGTGCCTCTCTGGAACCGAGTTTTGTTCCTCCTTATGCTTGCACCTGCCGCCCTCCTTGCTGCCACATCTCATGAGCTTGAGGGCTTTGCGAGCGCCCGGGGTTACTGGCTGGTCTTGTAGACCCTTCCCCCAGGACACCTGGCCTTTCTTGAGAGAGCTTTCAGACCCCAGTCTACACTGGCCAGAGTCTCAGTCCACAGCAAGGCTGCATTTCCGGCAGATGGTTTCCCGATGCACCGCGAGAGGTGGAAGGAAACTTGACTCCACGTCAGAGCGGGTGTCGACACTGAAACGAGCTTTTATTTCGGCTACCCTACATCAATTTGCTGTCAGGTTACACTATTCAATTGGGGAAGGAGGGCTTGGAGGCCAGATTGGGATCGTTCTCCAAGGGGCTTCGCCGAGGGGACGTCGATGTGGGGTTGATGGTGCTCCTGGAGCCTCCAGTCACATTTCACCGGCACCCACGCTGCACGGCGAGACGAACAAGTAAGCAAATGAAGTGTCCTCTATGATGACGTTGCAGTTGTCCCCATTCTTTCAGATTCGACAGACAGCGCGATGTCGGTGAGCAGGGGTCCACCGAGGCGTGGGAAAGTCGGCTTCCCGTAGACACGAGTGCAATGAAAACGCTGTCATGAGGGCCCTGCCCTAGAGCAGGGGTGAGGAAGGTCTGAGGCTTCCGTGTGCATTCCGAGTGGAGGAGAGCATCACTTTCCTGCCTTGATTTGGGGCACAGGCCAGACAACCAAGTAGAGGTATGGGTGTAGGTGAGCGCCTGTTTGAGGTGTCTTTAGGGTGAATGTGTCAGAGCGGAGATGGAGAGGGTGGTGAGGAGGCCAAGGCGCCAAAGTGGGGGTCCTGTGGGCACAGGACGCTGGGCCAGCGTCTGCACTCTCGACGGGCACACTCTGCTCAGTCCGGCAGAGGCCTCGAGACCCGTCGGGACTTCCCGCTGAAGTCCGGCTCAGCGGTCCCCAAGCCGCTGTCTGGAGAAGCCCCGCCATCCACGGGGAGCCACACCCATCCAGAGAGCATGCCCGGGGCTGCCAGCTTCCCATCCGGGGACCAGGAATAAAAGCAGGAAGCGGTAACTGGGGCCACGTCCTTTGTCAGGACAGCACCTGTGGTGGTTGAGAGCACGGCCCACGGAGCCGAGTCTGGTGAACTAGTGGTGTTCCTGGGCCAGGTTTCTCCTCTCCGCCTCTGGCTTCCTCACGTGGAGAGTGGGGTGACAGCTGTGTCTGGCTGGTGGGTTACTATTGCAAGGGTGGCCTGCGTCCCCGCATGACGGGTGCTTAGGGAGGAACACTTGCTCCTGTGTTAATCGCCTGCCGTTCTCGGCCCTCACAAGACACGCTGTCCCGTCAGCCGCAGGGTCACCGAGTGACACCCTCCACAGCTGTGTGGATGGGGGTCCAGACTGTAACGAGCTCTTGAACTCTGTCCTCATGACTCTTGTGAACAGAGGGGCCGCCTGGAGCTTCAGGATTAAAACCAGTGTAGGGGCACTGCGGGGGGCAGGGCCTCCGTTGGTTGAGTGTCTGACTTAGTTTCAGCTCAGGTCATCTCAGGTCATCGTGGGTTCGAGCCCCCTGCATCAGGCTCTGCACTGACAGCACAGAACCTGCTCTGGACTCTCTCTCTCCCTCTCTCTGCCCCTCCTCTACTCACTCTCTCTCTCTCTCTCTCTCCCCAAAATAAATAAACATTAAAAAGCAAAATCAGTATTAATAAATAATCAAGAAGTGTGCAGGGTGAGAAGAGAGCAGGCATGGCACTGGTGAAGACGATTGCCCGAGCCTGGCGGGAACACCCTTCTGCTCAGTCTACTGGGCGGGATGTTCTGCGTGGCCGTGTTGGGTGCTTTATGTGTAAGCGTATCTTCACATCATTAATTCCAGACACATCTCTTGGTTGGCCTCCAGAGTTTTCAAACATATTTCTTCAGTGTACAAGTATACATTGAGAATCAACATAGCCAGCCCATCTTCACTGTCACCTCTGAGAGCTCCGTCGCCATCTGGACTCTGGACTTAGCACGTGTTCTCGTAGAACTTTGACCCCAGGGCATAGAACAGAATCACAAATAGGAGAAGGGAGAATGGTCTTTTCTAATTGCACAACACACTTGACTAATTTATCAAACTTAAAAAAATAGTCTCCGTGGCAAAGTGACCCAAGAAAGCAAAGATTTGCAAATAGGTGACCAGTATACGTGCACAAGCATGATGAGGGGGCCACTGAGCGTGCACCCTATGAACGCCTGACTTGAGGCCAAGGACAGATCCTTGCCCAGAGTGCCACGAGGACGTCCAAGCCCCAGAAACCACAAGGTCTGATTACCCAGGGCATCCTCTGAAAATGGCATTTCTGCTCCCACAGTTGACTTCCTTCCCCCTTGAAGAGGCAAAGATGCCACCTGCAAGGTCACACGTAGCTTGGACCGGAGCTGATGGCCTTTAAATGTCAGCTACTAACAAGCCTGAAGTCATACCTGTCTCCCGATGGCTCCCCATCCCGGGCAGACGGTTCCGTCCTTTCTACAACCTGCGTATGTCCCAGGATTGCAGCCCCTGGGTCTCCCCAGGCCGGCTTTCCCCAAGCTATTATCCGGGAAGGATTAACAATGCATTAAGATAACAAGATTTTTCTTAAACATGGACATTAATTTAAGATGAGCTCATTGTGTTGATGACTTAGGTGGTGACAAGTGGGCCTTCCTCCCCCCTTCTCTGGGCTGTGCAGACAATCTCTTTTCTGCTGCCAGTTTGTTGCATTATTTGGGAAAACAAAGATAAGCAGCCTCTAATAAATTAGATCAAGCTCACTTTTGGAGAGTGTCTCCTTTGTAGACTCTCTGAAGCCTCTTTAATGTTGTTAAAATGTTTGCATTTTAACCTCGTCTGTCATGGGGGCGGGATACTGGCGGTGTGAATCCTTAGGAAAGGATGATTTGTATGTTGTCTGTGGTGTAACATGAGATTTTCAAGATGGGTGGTGGGAGAGGTGAGAAGCTCTCGGACGCAGAAGGGGGCGCGAGAAGGCGGAGGGCAGGGTGCACCCCGCCCATCTGGAGAGTGGAAGGTAGCTGAGAAGGCCGGGGCCAGAGGCCTGAGGGCGGTCAGGGCCGTGCGGGGACAGGCCTGCAGGGCCCAGAGAGGGCTTGGCGGGCTCGGCGGGCTGGGCCCGGAGTGCCTCAACCTCTGTATTTCATAAACTTAGGGAATTGGGTTAGAAATACCCTGAGGATCCATAAGAAACTATGGAAATGCCTCCTGAGATGGGGCCCCTGGGCCTTCACACGGACACCAGATATTCACGGTCCCTTCACGGCAAGAGGGGAGCCAGCCGGGGTGATAGTCTCCTCTCCTAACCGAGTGTCAGCTCTTTCCTTCTGTCATTCATATGCTCGGTCAGTGTCAGTGTGCAGCGTTCGGTTGGTAACTTTCCGTTCAGAGCAGCGAATGCTCGTTCCGGAACAATCGAGCAACGCTGAGGTGCTCCTCCGTTGTTCCCGTTTCTGTCGTCCGGTCCCAGTGCCTGCGTCGCAGCCCCCGCCCTGCACCCCCACCTTGGGCCCCAGTCTCTGACAAGCTGCAGTTTAAAAAGGCTAAACACGCTGGGATGTTTCAGACGTGGGCCTCACCCCCAACCCGTCGGTGGGTCCTGACCACAGTGATTCTGTTAGTGAGGAAGAGCGCAAAGCTCAAAACCAGGGCGCGGGCTGGACCCAGAGGGATGTCCCCACCAGGGAAGGGCAAGCCGCTCCGGCAGTCTGGGCTCTGGGAGACGACGAGGCAGCTTGGAGCCCACCGCTGCAAAGGCAGAGGGGCGGGTCCTGGGCCGCTGGAGTCTAGCCGGCTGTGTGTGCGGGAGCTTCCCAGAGCCCCTCCTTTAGGACATCTCGGGAGACCGCCTGACAAAGTCAAGTGCGTGCTTTGGACCGATGAGCTCCCAGACGTGGGCAGCAACATTCGCAGGTGATTACTTTCACCAGAGATCTCCTAGTGACTAGATCTGACCTCTAAACGCCTTGCCCTGGGCAGGCCAGGTTGGGGGGACAGCAGGCCCCACCGAGACGTGACTTGGTTCCTGGAACGAGCGCGCCGAGTCTCAGCGCTGAGCTCAGCAAGCTGTCCAACGCACTCTTGCAAGTGGCGTCATCTGCCTCCGTGTTCTTCCTTTTTTATCACTCCATGTGTTTATGAATCGTCCTGATTCAATCAGACTTCTCGTCGATACTTTGCTGGTGTATTGCTTCACAGAAGGGAGTTATTCCAACAGATCTGCGATCGTAGCTTCCTACCCGTGAACTCTGAGGAACAACGCAACGGCAGCGAGGGCTACCATTGGTGAGACTGCAAAACTCACTTCTTAGCGAGCATCCTGGGGTTTAAAGATTCTTACATATCTTCAGATTCTCTTGGGGGGTGTGCATGCCCAGGAAGGCCATTGCCTCAAACTTCTGGCCAGCCGTACCCGTGTTTCTGCTCGTTGTGATGAACACTCTGCAGGGTGTGAGCCTTGGCTGTCCTGGCAGAGGCGCCAGTGGCCTCGTTCCACCCCATGGAGACAGCTCAATAAATAGGTGTGCCACAGGGACGGGATGAACCGGGGAGCATGGGGGCAGAGTTGGCGGTGGCCCGATGTTTTAGGAGCATGGCTTAAAGCACGGATCGGTGGATCCTGTCACTTGTGCCGTGTGATTTATCAGGGCGCAAGAAGATCGACGAGGCTGGTAATGATTATTTGTGAAGGTCTTTTCCGCATAGAGCTGAATCAGCAAACGTGATCAAGGTGATACGCCCGCAGATCCCCCCGCGGACCGCTAACCATCCCGCCTGCAAGAACGAAACCCGAAGAACAACGCGTTGCACTGACTTAGCTTTGGAGCACGTCTGTCGTTACCTAGGAAGCTCTCCCTAATGTTTGGAATTTGGAAATATGAATTGGAAGGCGGTGTCCAGGTTCCCCAAGTGGACGCCTAGCCCGTGCCTCAGGTGGCCGATAGCTGACCGGTAGCTTTAAGAGGAATTGAACGCCCGTGTGCCTGAGCGAGGGCACCTGGGCGTCAGGATGAGCTCAGGGTTTCTCTAGCTGAGAATTCTGTGATTTTAGCGACACAAACGGTTCACTTTGCCGTCTACTGGCGCAACGTTTCTTGAAGGTACTTTGGGGACGGTAGGGAACGTAACATGGAGTGTAAACCGCGAACGCCCCAGGTTCGTTCAGCGTGTTAGGGCTTATGAGGAACTTGGCATCCATCACCTGCTTCGTTCCCGCACCGTGGGTGCCGACCACGGGCCTCATTGTTCCTGGGGAGACTGAGACCTAGCCGCTTACTCAAGGCTGAAGCCCAGGTGGTACACCTGCTCCTAAGAATGCAGACAACACGGGGCGCCTGGGTGGCTCGGTCGGTTGGGCGTCCGACTTCGGCTCAGGTCATGATCTCACAGCTCGTGAGTTCGAGCCCCGCATCGGGCTCTGTGCCGACAACTCAGAGCCTGGAGCCTGTTTCAGATTCTGTGTCTCCCTCTCTCTCTGCCCCTCCCCTGCTCATGCTCTGTCTCTCTCTGTCTCAAAAATAAATAAAAACATCAAAAAAAAAAAAAAAGAACGCAGACAACACTTTCTACAAATAGCTGTCACTGGAGCACGCATTCTAGGGGGAAGGCCAGCGGAGCCAAGGACGGGCAGGTGTCAGATTCCAGGCCGCCTCGCAGAGGGATCTCACGAGGCTCTGGAGGCAGAAGGTGGATGAGGGAGTGAGTGCACCAGCCAGGGTGGAGAACTGAGTGCTGACAGGGCAAAATCCCTGCCCTCTGAGCTCGCTTCCCAGGCAGGAGACAAACCGGGGCCAGACGCGTGGATCCACAAGGCTTCTCTTGGACCAGCGCCCTCTCCTAGTGTGGCGCCCTTCTGCTCTCCCCTCTGCGAAGGCTGATTCAGCGGTGTCAGGAGTGTAATCGGAAGGGCCAGCGGCCAGAGAAGTGACCGCTCCAGTGAGCAAGGGGTCGGTAGGCGCTCCCGACCGTCAGGAGCACGGCCCTGCTGTAGCGGGGAGAGGACACTGCAGAGGGCTCTCTCCGTGCGGAGGCCCTGTTCCCCGTGCACACAGTGGGCACTCACGCCACGGAGGCCCCCAGGGACCCCGGGAGACACTCATTCCTGGCGACACTTGCTCCCCAGTGATAGTGGAGCAAATCCAGGCTGGGCGATGGTCCGATTCGCGGGACTTTATTGAGCTACTCTGAGGAATAAGAAATCACTGCCAGAACGAATGCCCCATTTTCCAGAGGTTTCCAAGTAGTGCCAGAAACAATGACAAGGGACTCACGTCATCCAGTCAATGACTGCCCCTCAAGCAGCCCATAGAGGTGCAGGGTATAAAACTGAGTGTTTGGAATCTGCATTAAGCTTTACCTTGAAGAGGTGCAGGCCCGTGTTATCCTAGAGCGACCTGAAGCCCGGTGCACAGATGGAAAGGGCGATGCTCTGTTGCCCGTTCCTGTCGGCAACAGGGAGGACAGTGCAGTCAGGCTGGCCGTGCCACAGATCACTGTGCTCACTGACCGCTGGTGCGCTGCGGAAGCGAGCGAGCGAGGTGTCCCGTACACAGGGCGCACGGCCGTTTGTGAGCGTGAGCGGTCCACGCCGGCACGCAGCGGGAGGCGTGATGCAAATGAGACCCGGGTTGTGTAGGCGCTGCATTCCTGCCTGGATGCCTTTTGTTGGGGCTCCTTCCAAATGCCCTGGGTGTTCGATGCAATTTTAGTATAATTAAAACCTGACTCGCTCAAATTATATAATTAATTACATTTAGCTTCAATCACAATTCCTAATTGATCCCAGTTGCTAACTCTGCACCTGGAGACCTTGGTGACATCAGGATCAGCGAGCAGGTGGCCCGGCCCTGCGGCATCCTGGCTCACACTCAATAATCACTTAGGAAAAGGACTCAGGGCAGGTCGCAGTGAGTCCACTCGCGGTGCACCTGTGCCCAAGATACGCAGCGCGTGGTGGGGGAGAGGGTGCCGCGTGCTGACAAATCAAAGACGAGTCGGAAGACCAGAAAGGTGGGCCTGGGTCTCTGAGAGTCTGAGAAGAGCCGTGTGGGTCAAAGGAGGCAAAGGGCCCTGGGGGCTACAGAGAACCTCGGACTCAGTTCAGGAAGCACACACTGGCCGTGCACCTGCTGGGCTTCTCTCTGTCCCTCTCTCGCTGCTCCTCCCCCCTCACACGTGCATGCACGCTCTCCCTCAAAATGAATAAATAATCTTTTTTTTTTTTTTTAAGAAAAAGACTAGAATAAGAAAAAGATTTATTTTTACAGATGGGTCAAAACCCGTATTTGACACGAAGCAATCTGCTTTGCAGGCACTTCAGTCCTTGAGGAGACACGTGCACATGTGTGTAACGTGTGTGTATGTGGCCCGTGTCCGTGCTTTGACTTTTCAAATTGCCAGAGACAGACAGAGAAATGCCCAGGCGGCCTCCTGGGATGAATGTGAGCAGGCCAAGGGGTGAGCTCCAGCCAGAGCTGCAGAGGAGGGGGGCGGTCTGCCCCCTCGCCAGGACGGCGGGTCCCCTGCGCGGTCAGGGCGCCCACAGAGCAGCTCCCGGAGTAAGGTTGTTAGGCAGGGTTTTCATGGAAAAATCCCGCACGTTTGTTACCGCTAGTCCTACAATTAGGGGGATGATGAAAACTTCAGGAGGGTCCCCGGCTGAAGGCTCATCAGTTAAAAATCTCTGCTCACCCTCTCCGTGTGTCCGCGAAGGAGCGCACGAATCTTCCCGCTGGGCCCGTTTACTGGATGCAGAATTTAACAGAATATAAAAACATGCGGCTGGATGGAGGCTGATAGCGCCTGGTTATGAATAACATTAGCCGATAATTCCAGCTGGAGATTGTCATCCTCCCCGTCACCTCAGAGATTGTTCACGAGATAACGTGGATTTTTCAAAATCTTTAATAGTTACACATTATTCTGAGCTTTCAATTTATGCGCTTTCTTTTCCCTCGTGTTTATTTATATCCCACTCTTTCCCCTCAAATCCAAGACACCTTTTACGCAAATGGCTTATTTTTCAGCAGGATGCCGTTGGAGCCTCAGACATCCAGGATCTGTAGCAAAGGTGTCAGACATTCCGGAAGACCCGAGCGAAATGTGCACACGTGCCCGGGTTCCAGGCTCAATTCCGAGTCTGCGGGGCTGACACAGACAGACGATTTCTGGGAGGAAGCCGGTCGCGTTTGATTTTGGCTGAGGCTTCGGTTAAAGTTTAAGGCCGGAGAGCCTTCATTACGTGAAGAAGTTAAATAAAGCCAGAGAGAGATGGGGATTCTCATGGCTTTATATCACTCCCCCCACCTACACACCCGCACATCCACACGCGCACGCACACGCACAAGCCACGAGCAATCGTTTCAGCGAGCCGCCACCACCACGGAGGTAGTGGATGGAACGGTACATCAGCTGACAGCTTTTGAAATGAGCCCCTGAATGTTGAGGTTCAGAGCGTGGGTTTCGGGGTGAGACACGCCTGGGATCGAGCCCTAGGCCGTGCCGTGGGCCAGATGCGGGACTCTGAGCCTCAGCTTCCCGTTTGTGAAATGAGCTGGGCTACGTCCCCTGGAGATGGGGTGAAATGCGCAGTGGGCGTTCGGTAAACCTGTCTTTCCGTGTCTCAGGATGGGCAGAGCGTCCTTGCGCCTGATTCTGGGCAATCTCACACCCGAAACAGGTGAGCCGCCGTCCCCGTGTGCCCGTGACCTTCCTGGTTTACAGACTGAAACGTGTCCTGGGAAACCGGCAGTCCCAGGTAAACCAGACGGCCGCTCATCCCGCCCTTGTCCCCTGCCTTGGCCACTGCCACAACGACACACGCCTTTCCTCACCCCTGGAATCTGGGGACAGAATTTTACTATAATCCTGGTGAGAAAGCTATTGCGAGCAGAGGCTCTGGAAACGCAGTCTGGACTACCTCATTGATTACCTTCGTACCAGCAGAGTGATGGGTCTCTCCTTGTTAAGTGTTTGTGACTGCTTCAAGCCCTTTGCAGTCTAAGTAAACAAAGAGCTAATTTATTGGCACCGACAGATCTTGCCCTGTGACTTTGCCCTGGATGATGGGTTTTTCTTTCTTTCTCTTTAAATATATGTAGTGAGAATGTTTGCCTAAATATCTCTCTGCAGGTTCTTTTGTTCAAAAAGGCTGCGAAGTACTAGGAAGTGTTCCACCATGGCCCATATATCACTCTGTCACTGCTTTACAATAGTTACCAGTTGTGGCAGCAGAATGGCATCTGCACAGACACCCGACAGCGTCCGTGTCCAAACCCCAGAACCTGGGAGCTGGTCAGGCTACGTGGCCGAGGAGAGTTGATGCTGCACACTGAATTAAGGTTACGAATGAGCTGGCTCCGAGGAACTGGGGAGATGGTCCTGGGCCATCTGGACGGGCTCAGTGCATCACAGGGGTCCCTGACAGAGGAAGAGGGGTCACAGACAGAGACACCCCGCCGGCCAAAGCAGAGCCAGAGAGGCAGGCCAGGGGCCACCAGCCAGGGAAGGCAGGCGCTTCTAGAAGCTGGGAAAGGCAAAGAAATGGATTTCCCCGGGAGCCTCAGTTGTAGCCCCACGAGACCTGTTTTGTACACGTGACTGCAGCTCTGTTAGGTAGTAAATTTTTGAGTTTGAGCCACCAAGTTTGTGATTAGCTACCGCAGTGACGGAAAACTAATAAATCTGTATGGGGATTTAATATGGGTATTTTTACCCGTAGTCCCTGCTGCTGGAAAGAGTGAAGAGGGGGTCAGGACTGGCTGACTCCCTTTTCCCGCAAAGTCTGCGGGCAGAAAGGGCAGTGGAGAGACATTCTCAGAAGGCAGGTGTCATTTCACAGCTTCCCCGAGTTCATTGTCACCTGGCGGCCCAGCCGTGTGGAGGGGCTGTCCTGGGGGTGCTCTGGACGGTCCCCACTGACACTGGCAGTCTCATATGTCACCTAGACCCTGGGGAGAGTGTCCTCTCGTGCCTGGTTTCCAGTCCGGGGAGGGAGAAGTGCGGGTGCGTGCTGCGGACACTGAGGGGCCTGGGGGCTGGCACCAGGATTTCTCAGTGTGTAGGGCTGGGGGATGTTCGCGGCCATGGGTAGGCTGGTGGCCTCCGGACCCACACAGAACACGGGTCAGGACAGGTGAGAGGCGAGGCGGAGAGGAGAGACATAGGACCGTGTGGACAGAATGGGGGCGGTGTGGGAAGCTAAAAGCCCAGACAGCGACCACGTGGGCCCCGAGGACCCCTCCTGGGCTGGCCACCCACCCTGGGGCAGTTAGGGGAGAGCTGCTTCCGCGGAGCAGCATCCAGGCTGTGTCAGGGATGCGGAACGCTTACCTGAGTCAGGGACTTGCGCGTCTGACGGTTTTATCACATCTGCTGTGCCGTTCAGATGTCTGGATCCCGGCCCTGCCCCCACTGCCTGGCCAGCCCTAAACCGGGGCCGGCGTCCCGTCCTCAGCCTGCCCCTCGTGGCCTCCCCCACCGACGGCCATCCATCCACGCTCCCGCACACTCTACAAGGAAGCCACCGCTTCCCGGGCGTCCTTCCCCACGCCGTCCCCCGGGCTCCCTGCCCACCCAGCTCTCCCCTGCAGCCCACGCGTGGGCGGAGCCTTCCGGTCTGCAAGGGGGAGCCTCCTGGCCCTGGATGCCCGTGGCCCTTCCGCTGCCCGAGCAGCGGCCACCTGGGACGCGACAACCCCAGCATCGCCCGTGGCTATAGGAGGCCCTACTCTCTGATGTGCTGCTGCCTGGCCGCTTCATTGGAAACAGTCAGTAAAAGAGGAAAATTATGCTAAACGCTACAGAGCTCAAATTTCTTAAGTGCAACATTAATGTAAAATCTCGGCACGGCACTTGGAGTAGAGCCAGATGCTTTCTGCCCTTGTGGGCACCGTGACCAGCAGTCGCTCATCAGGGGCAGGGTGTCTGTGTCGTGGTCAAGAGAGCCGTAGGTCACCCTCGTGGTGCTATGGCTGAATGGCTCCAGCGAGCGACGTGCCAAGTTTGCGGCTTGGTGAAGCTCCACGAGCCCGATTTTGTGGGGCAGCTTCCCCCCTTCTCCTCTGCTCCCCACGCCCTCCCCTGCGGAACAAGAAAACCCAAAACAGATGAGGCGTAAAGATAGCAGGGAGCTGTGAGCATCGTTTTGATCTCTCTCTCTCTCTCTCTGTCACACACACACACACACACACACACACACTTGAAAACATTAGAGACATTCACAAAACGTTTTGAGTTCATTTGAGACGCCCGTGGGTGACATTCGCTCAACCTGAGAGTCAAAGCCATAAACCATAATGGTCGATCGCCTCCAAGTAGCTACTCGAAGTCACTAAACAAAAATAATGTGTGTCTCATGGAAAATCACAAGCGTTCCTTCCTGGTGTTGCCATGCGTGATGGAGGTCCTCAGCGATACCGCTGCCCGGGGTGAGAACGGTCCCCCTGAGCCGGACCCCCAGCTCTGGGGGGGGGGGGGGGGGGCACTGGCCCTAAGGGGAAACATGTGGTCTCCTGGGGAGATCCCTCGAAAAGGCGCATCTGAACGTCTCCTGCTAGGGCTCCAGCCGAGCCGCACCTGGACGTGTCCGGGCCTCACAGGCCTTCCCAATAAATGGCAGAACAGCGTTCACGAGAGTCTCTGTGACGACTCCTCAGGCGCTGGGGAAATTCAAGTGAGGGCTGGCGGGGGCACCTCTGCCCCAGGAGTTGAGAGGGACCCAGGGGACACCGCTCCCAACGCACCTGGATCTTCCGCCGGCATGACTTCCGGCTGGCCCAGCACATCTCAAGCTCCCACGCGGGAAGATGCTCCTCAGTAATGAGGCTGAGGATCTTGGTGAAAATCCGATCACCGAACGGGAGCCCTTCACAACGTGCTTGGGCAGTTGGGCGAGTGCGTGTGGACCGCGGCGCTTCTCTGCCGACCAGTAGATCGGGATGTGAATCAGGTGTTCCCCACGGTGTTACGTCGGGAGAGAGCCACACGGGGGACTGGCCACCAGTCAGCACGACCAATTTCACCCACTTTTTGAAAATTTTGCAGTTTCTGATGGCATTGTTTTTCTTGGTGTTAGCTTCCCGTGTTTGTAAAATAAAATTGACATTTTCAGACTTCAAACGTTTCTTTTGGATCTCTGCATGGGACATGAGAGAAAATGAGGTAGAAAGCTTTATTCGTATGACGCGGGCATCTAAGGATGATGCGTAAGTCCTGCCCATGAACTGCACTGCCCTTCTCTCCAGTCACTGGACTGTCTGTGGAGAGGGGGCTGCAAACAGAGTGGTTGTGGCACCGTCCCCTCTGCCTCACGGGCTCTGCCTCCGTGGGAGCCTCAGGTGGGGTGCTGTCCACCCAGCGCTGGCCTCGGGGGTGACATCAGGGTTGGGTTGGGGGCTTGTGGCCGAGTCTCACGCTTCGCAGGTCCCTCTCAGCCCAGACCCATCCTTCCCAGGTCCTTCCTGCTCCCAGGACCAGCCCGCACGCCCAGAGGGACTAGCCCCGGGCTGGGGGTGACAGGTGTGGGGCCTGGGTCCTTCTCTTCACCTACCGGTCTCTGTGCCCTGTTTTGGGGCTGGGTTCTCCCGGGAAACAGGACTGAGAGGCTGGCACGGTGTTCTTCGTAAGACTTGCTCTGCTCACTCCGCGTTCTACAAGTTCCCTAGCCCCCGTGAGGCCCCCTCTCTCTCCCGCTTCCTTTCCCAGCAGGGCAGCGTCTTGTCTATGAGCCCACAGCGGGTGGCAGGGGTGCAGGTAGGCCGTGGGCTTGGGCGTCGGGGACTGAGGTTCGAGGCAGGACCACCTCAGCAGCAGGGTCTGTGGGTGTTCTCCCCCACAGCTTTAGACAGAAGGCACTCTCCAACCTTCTGGAAGAAAGGGGAGGAGGGGTGCTGGGGAGGCCCTGGGCATGGTGTCAGCCCACAGCAGGACCCCAGGGGACCACACGACATTGGTGTCTCTTCCCAGAAGGACCCTTCTCTGCCCAGCCGAGCCCAGCCCCTGGCCTTCAGCGTTGGCTGTGCATCAGGATTTTCCTGGGAGCTTAAAATATAAGTGATTTGCTGG
The DNA here is from genome assembly GCF_023721935.1 of Panthera uncia. Lineage (NCBI taxonomy): Eukaryota > Metazoa > Chordata > Mammalia > Carnivora > Felidae > Panthera > Panthera uncia. The sequence goes on along the minus strand of NC_064818.1, from coordinate 83,448,916 downwards.
CATTATTTGTTTTTATTTGTCTTTTCTGCCTGGACATTTATTTTTCTATTTGCTTCTAAAATTCTCTTTCCTTTTAGGTGTGTCTGTCCCTCCACCCATTCACCATCCATCCATCATCCATCCACCCACCCACCCACACACACACCCATCTGTCCGTATGTGTAAAATACGCCTGAGCTGGGCTCAGCCCAGGTGGGGTCCTGATGGGATCCAGCTGGCTCAGCTGCGGTCAGAGTTGGTGACCCCATCTTGAGGCCCCCACCCTGTCCAGCTCCAAATTCAGGCCAGTCCCGCCCACCAGTCACCTCCCTGCCCCCACCTGCCACCTTCTGTTCTCCGACCAGCCCATCTATGGATGGGAACACCGCGCCCTGACCAGGGCTGAGGCCCAGGCGCTCGGGGAACCCTGGGGGCACGGAGGAGGGGCGAGGGGAGACTGTGTCTGCGGCTCCCGTCCGCCGTGGGCCAGCGCGGAGACCTACCTGGAGACCATGGCTCTCCCTGACCTCTGACCCCTTGATGCGTCCCCAGGATCGGACAGTGCAGAAGTGGACAGCAGCCCGGGACCCCCACGCTCAACCCTGTGGGGATAAACCACAGGGAAGCAACACCTTCTCTCACCGGTGGAAGTTTTCATCCGAAATGCAGGCACGCGGATGGATGCACGTGTCCCCATTTTTACTGATGTGTCGCTGCAAGGCAGAGCCCTTGGTGGCTCCAGCTGGCCGTGCGCGTGCTGCCGCGTCTGGATGGGCCGGGAGGGAGGAATCGGGCGGGGCTCTGCTGGCCGCATCGACAGCGAGCTTTCTTCACCAACTGTGACACGGATTCCTAAGCGCGGGTCAGGCCAGTACGAGATGCATGTGATGACACCCCCCGGGGGGCATCCTCGTTGGCGGGAGAGCGAGGAAGGCTCTGGTCACAGTGTTCACGGAGGAGAGGAAGGCAGGCGTCGGGGTTTTGGGGAGCACAGACACGGACTGCTGCGCTGGAATGTGTTTCAGCCCGTCCTGGGCACAGATAATGTGGCCCCCTCGGGGGGGCAGATCCCTCAGAGCAGCGACCAGGACGGTCGATGGCGTGAGGTTCTATTTACCAGCTTGAAGAGCCACTCGGAGCCACAGATAGAGAAACCGATGCCTCGTCGGTCAAGCCTGCAAAGGCTCCCGGCTCATTCAGGGTGCCTGGGCTAATCAGCCATCAGGAGCGGCCGGCACAGCTCGGGAACAGGCCCGCCCGCCCCCCAGAGTCGCCTGGCCCCCCTCCGCGTGCTCCTTCCTGGGTCCCGCGTGCACGCTGCCCTGACTTGGGGAAGAAGCGGGGTGGCTACAGCCGCAGAGGCCGGGCCAGCAGAGGGGCCGAGGGCTCCCCCAGGACAGCGGGGCGGGAATCTCTTCCTCCGCGGTCACAGCACCGACAGGGAAGGGCCATTCTGTGGGTAGAGGGAAGCCTCCGGAGCCATTTCGGTAAAATCTATCTGAAGGCACAGAGCCTCTTCTCCATGAATGAGAGTATGAAAAATTCTGTCACCAGAAAAAATTGGCTTAATTAAAATATCGCACAGCTATTTTCAGAGCCTCGAGAAACGAGGACATGCTGTGTGCAGCGATAGTGATAAACATTCGAGTTTAGATGTTCAGGGTCCTAAAGACGTTTAGACGAAAGGTCGTCATTCCAGGCTCTTTTTGGGAAAGTAAGTTCCGGTCCGGCCTTTCTGAGTCCGTGAAACTTACTCCTGACAGGTGGCCGGGGCGTCTCCTGCCGTGGTGGCAGGAGTGACACCAGACGTCTGGCTGCTGGGGCTGTGTTCCCCCCAAAGCATGGCCGCCGGGCCCTGGGGTGCACACCCCTCAGGGAAGACAGCCCTGGCTTCGGGGACCACGGTCCAGGAGGGAGACAGGCACAAGTCCTGTCATTGCACAACTGACTATGAAGGTTTCAGTGTTATATATAAGCGTCACCAGACGAGAAGTTTCAAAAGAAGTGTCGAAAGACGAGAAGCTATGCTTGGGGTGACAGGGGTCAGGGAGTCTCTGTGAAGTGGTATCTGGGGTGAGGGCCCTCGGACGAGCAGGGGATGGTAGAAAGGATGTTCTGTTGGGGGAGCAGAAAGGCTGCCAGAGCAGCACATGCAAAGGGCCTGTGGCAGGAAGGCAGGTGGGGTAGAGCCTAAAGAACAGACCACAGCAGGTGTGAGAGGAGACTGGGGTGGGGCCTTTCCAGACAATTACAACATGATGACAAGAGCTCTCTGCCTAGGTTTTTGAATAAATAAATAGTGTTTAAAGTCAGGCCATTGATAGAAATGTGGAAGTCAACTATAGTTTTAGAAGTAATTTCATTTTACCATTCATTTATGGTAATCTTGGTTAAGGGTTTAATCAAAATGTAGAAGAATTCAATTATTTTTTGTAAAAAAACCCTGCATTTTGGGCTGCTCAAGGGGATAGAAAATCTCATTTAAAATATCCGACTTTAATAATATAAAATAAGAGTATTCCAATAATTATAAAAATCATATTTAGCAACTGGTTTAGAGTATTTTTAAATTTTATTGTGATGAGACATTTTCTGCATTTATTATGCGTTGGGGACAGGCTTGTCAGAGCCTACAAAAAAGACACTTGTTTTCACCTCCAGGCTCTCGGAAGGGCCCAGATTTTCCAGACCAAGGCTCATTGGAAGAAAGCAGTCTGTGAGACGGTCACTTTTTCAGAGACGGGCCTCCCTGCGTGTGTGTGTGTGTGTGTGTGTGTGTGGGGGGGGGGGGGGGGGGTTGGGTTGGTGCTCTCCAAGACGGGAGGTGAGCGGAGTTTGACGTCCAGAGAGCTCCACACAGAAGAGAAAATCTCTCTCAATCTTTAGCACCGTGTGAATAAAATGGTCAAGAAAGCATAAGGTTTAAAATTGGCATTTCTTTGCACTTAAAGGTTTTAGAGATTTGGGTTCTAAACCTCATCTAAAGGGGACGACCTCAGTCCAGGACCGAGAGAGCCCCCTGGCATTTCCCAGACACTGGTGCCCACACTCAAATGACAGCGGCTGCGAGGCCTGGGGGGGGGGGGCCGACCCCCACATCGTCAAGGCTGGTGGGTCGATGCCATCACCTCGGCACACACGGGCCCCAGGGCCTCCCGGGCGGCAGGAAGATTTCCCGAAGGACAGAGGCCTGGACCCTGGCCACACAACGGCGTCACCCGGGAAGCTTGGAAAAACCCGAGTCTGGGCACATTCGGAACAACCGGGTCAGAACTCGGGGGAGGGACCCAGGTGTCAGCATTCGGGGTTCGTGCAGCTCACGCCGAACCGGCTCACGGAGGCAATGCTGGAGCTGAGGCCCGAAGGGGGACGGGGCGGGGGATGTGGGTGGTGCAGAGCATTTGGGGGGATCACAGCCCTGTCCCCGGGGTCCCGCTCCCTAATCTCCTTTCAGACCCTTCTTCCTTCCTCGAAAGTGTTTCCCACAGTCGGGAAGTGAGATCTGCTTGCGGGAAGCTGACGATGGGGAGGGGGTGCTCTCACCAACAACACCCGTGGGGAGGAGGGGCAGGCTGGGAGGCAAGGCGAGCTGTGGCCCCTCTGAAGGGTCCCAGCCCGCGGCTCGGGGCTGAGCCGATGCACGGACCAGGCGTCCCCAGTGGAGAAGCAGGACGGTGGGCCAAGCGGCTCTGATGTTCCCGCGAGGGACGAGGCTGGGAGCCCCGGCCAGACTCCCGGGGGCTGGGGCAGCCGTATCTTTGTCCTGAAAGGTGGGGGTTCGGCGGTGTGTTAGGGCGTCACCCCCCCCCCCCGACTGGACAAGGCACCTGTGTGCTTCTGACAAACAGAAATTCAGACTCGGGAAAGATTCGATACCACACCCCAAGCATCGACAGCGTAAGAGCCACATTTCCCCGGAGCATCAGACACGAAAATGCTGAATTACAATAACCACACTTAAAGACTCCGTGGCATATTCTCAGTTTATCACTTGGCATCTTGGAATACAAATTTTTATTTTTAACAATGACTATTTCAAATTTAATATTGTAAAGATGTCAATTCTCCCTTAATCACTCTCAAATGCAATTCCCAGCAAAATCGTCCAGCACTTCCTTTTGTTTTTTCAAGAAACGCACTAACTGATCCTAAAACGCGTGGAAAGATAGGAAGAGAGAAGTCACTCTTCGGGACGTCAGAAAGCGCCTTCCAGCTGTCCCTGGGATGAAAGCTACAACTCGCGCGGGACAAACGAACCAAACAACAACAACGCGGATGCCCCGGCGGGAGGCGATGTCGCAAACACGGAGGTAGCTCGGTGCCCGGCAGAGTCTCAGACCTGATTTCCGTTCGAGGGAAGCAGAAATAAAGCCTGGACCCCATGTCCCACTCTCCGCGTGGACTGCGCGTGTTGTCCGTGGACAGAACGGTACGTGTAAGGACGAGAAACGGCGCCAGAAGGAGGTAAAAGGCAAAACGCTGTTTTACGTCCCGCGGCTCGAGGGCAGCCTCCTGGAGGCCGAGTGCCTCCTCGAGCCACAAAGGAGACTCAGGCGTCCTGCTGCGGCACCTGGGTCTCTGGGAGGCGGGAGGGCGGGTGGGACACCGTGTGTCCTACAGAGAAACAGAGGAGAGCGGAGGAAGAGGCCACCTGCTGGACCGCGGCAGGAGAGGGGCCCTTGAGGCACCGCTCTGGGCGTGGGCAGGGGACCGAGGGGACGCTTGAGCAGGGAGCAGCCTCAGGGCAGGGCGGGGCTCCCCCTCCACAAAGCTGGAAACCAAAAGCCGTCGCAGAAAGCCCCTAGAAACCGTGGGAGCTCCGGTCACGGTCGTGAGCCGAAGGCTAGACTTCCTGACCCACAGAGGGGCCTGCTGCGGAGAAGACACGTGTGGCCTGTAGGAACCTGGGGGCCTCGGGTGGGCCAGCCGAGACCCAGAGTCAGGGGCACAGCTCCGGGCTGGGACCAGGTGACCGCTGGAAGGAGTAACGTCATTAGACGCTACGACATTTTATGGACATTCATGTCTCCCGCTCCAGAAGACGGTGTCTCCAGAAGACGGTGTCACAGGACTCAGACCCAGGGGGGAAAGGAGACCCCAGAACAGGTTGTTACTGATGCAGACCCTGAGGCTGGTGGCAAGGACCTCACGGTGACCATGTGACTGTGTTAAAGATAGTAGATGCAAATGTGGTGAATTCATGAAAAAACGGAGGCTGTTACAAGGATCGGACGTTCATGAAGATGAATTGATTGGAGATTCTGGAATCAAGGAACTACGCACAGACAGGAGGCCCTGACCGCAGATTTCCAGCGGCCGCAGAAGGTGCCGGCAGACCCCGCGCCCCCAAACGGAAGCACCGTGAGGGAGGGTGCGTGGAATCGGGGGCTCAAAAGAAACATTAGGCATGCTGGAAAGTTCCCAAATACCAGCAGCAGGAACCCCGAAGTGAGAATGTCGAGTAAAAGGAAAGAAGCGAAATTCAGTGAGAAATCAACAAGAACTTTCTGGAACAGGGTGCATTGATGGTGGGCGGGGACGGGGGTGGGTGGGTGGCACCTGCAGGACCGAGGGGCTTGGGCACGGAGGGCTTCTCAGAGGAGCGGCCCCAGGGATGTGTCGCAGGCCTGTGAGGGCGGGGGGCACATCCTGAGCCCACAGGGGTGCCCGTGCTCCTGTAACAGGATACTGCAGACGGGTTAACCAATGTTTATTTCACACGGCCCTGGAGGCTGTGAGACAGTGATGGGGCCTTGGGGATGTCCCCTTCCGAGCACACTGACTGCTGTCCCCTTCTATGCTCACGTGGTGGAGAGACATCTCTGCTCTCCTCATCCCCTTATGAGGGCACTGATTCTGTCCACGGGGGCTCCCCCCTCACGACCTAATCCAAAAGCCATCACTGGGGATTTAGGGTTCATCGTGTAAATCTGGGGACAGGGAGACACAAATGCCCCATCCACAGCAACCTAATTAAAAATAGGCAGAACGGACGCTTCTCAGGAACAAGATATTCGAATGATTGATCAACACATCGAAAGATCCACACCATGAGTCCTCAGGGGAATGAGAAGGAGACCCACAGGGAGCACTTTCCGGTCAATGTCGACGTGAACCCCAAACTGCTCGAGCGTCTACTAAAAACAAAACCACAGGGAGCTGCCGCTATCCATCCACTGGAAAGGCTAACGAATTCTTCTCACGACGATCCAAGTAGAGTGAGATCGTGGGACAACCGGAAACCCGCACCTGTAGGCTGGGGCCCCAGACCCTGCAACCGGCTGGATGGCTGGGCGATTTCTTACAGGGTCAGACACACTTGCCACCTGGCCCCGAATCCCTGTCCTCGGCACTAACCCAGGGGAAGGGACACCTGAAGGTCGAAGACAGGCTTGTTCACGTTTGTCCATATCTGCCTCACTCACGACCTTAACGCGTTTCAGTGAGAGACTTGAATACACAAGTTGTTTGGGTCATATTCAGCAATAGATATGAACAAAACGCCGGTTCACATGACCACACACACAAACCACAAAACCATGATTCTCGCGAGACACAGGACAGAACATACCGCATGCCCCCGCGTGCGTTTATTCGGAATTCTGGAAGAGTGAAACCAACCCACAGAGACGGGGGTGGGCCGGTGGCTGCCTGAGCACAGGGGCGGGGAGCCTGGCCAGAAGGGACATCAGGGCCTGTCTAAGATGATGGAAATGTATCTAGTTGTCAAAACTCATCAAACTGGTCACTTAAAATAAGTGCATTTCATAATATGCAAATTGTCCTTCTGTAAATTTGATTTATGGCCATGTTGTGTTGATTTATGGCCACGCTACGAAATGGTTAAAATTACCACAGTGGATAACGCTGGGTGTTTGCAGAAACCCAGAGTGACTAGAGCCCTTACGGACACCCTCTAGAGTGTTCGCTGCAGCCTTACTGGCCGCAGCTCAAACCCAGAGCAGCCCAGCTGCCCATCGACGGCGGGAAGGGTCACAGCAGAATCCCGTATGGCAATTACCGATGGGCAGTTGAATGGCAGCTACATCTGACGACACGGGTAAATATCACAAACCTAGTTCTGGCCGTAAGCGGACAAACTCAAACGTGCACCCCGTGTGACTCTAGTGACGCGCACGGTGGGGACCCAGCACAGCCACCGGGGAGGACGTGGGTGACCACGTGTGGGGAGGGCTTCTGGGAATGCCTCTGTTTCCTCATCTGGCCGCAGCCACCCCGACACGGCCCGGTGAAGTCTCGTCCCACGTTATCCTCATGGTCTGTGTGGTGTTCTAAAGCTTCACATGCTTAATAAAGGCTTTCCTTGACACCGAGTGTCAAAAACGAGGAAAAATATAAATGTCTCAGGAGAAGAGTGGACGAACTATTTGGCTGGAATCAAGGAACACAGGGGGGCTGACTGTATATCAGCCAGCGGGCGGTGGTGAGTGCTGGGGGGTCGAGCGAGGGCGACGGCAGGCTCTCGGATGTGGCGGGACCCTGGGGCCCGGCCCCCTCGCTCCGGATGGACACGTAGCGGATCCATCGGTGGCATTTGATAGACACTTGGCAGATGTGCTTGGTGTGTGCTCTCCTGTGTGTACAATCGGTTCACGAGCGACCCTGGGAACTTCACGCTCTCGGAAAGCACAGCTGGCCGCAGGGGCGACACCCACCCAACGGTCCTGCGCTGGCGCGGGAAGCGTTTTACTGATCGGTTTCTAATAAACTGAACACATTCAGCAAAGGGAATGGACACGGCATCATCATCCGAAGTCAATAGCTCCCCTTCACGTCAATGAGAGAGCGAGCTGGAAAGACAGAGCCTGCAGGCAGTCGGGATAAGTCTAAACAGCCCGCACTCAGCAGCGGCGCAGGGAGACCTCGGGCGGGAGTGGACACACACCCCCGAGAGGCGAGGCGAGGCGAGGCGGCTGCCCTGGCCGCCTGGACGCACCTGTGTCCGAGACAGCGATGCCCCTAACTTTGCTCTTCTGGCTCTGCGGTCTCCTGAGTTATTTTTAGAATGTGCTCTCAAAGCTTGGTCTGTGCTTTGGGAAGGGATGATTTATTTGTCAGAAAAATAATTCGAAAGTAGACAGCCCATGAAGAAAGCAGATGCCAATTGGGCACGTCACCTTTTTCTCCAGAAGCACACGCCGATTCAAACCCAGCGAGGCTGAATGGGGTTCAGTACAAACGCATCAAGCTCTCGATGTGTGGGACAAAACCGGCTGGGAAGACTGGCCCACCCCTGCAGTCTTGGCAGAGGGAGAGCTCTGGAGGGGGCGGAGTGCGCACGTCCGTTATTTCTGTAGGTCAAGCTGAGGTGCGCGGGCAAAAGAGTGAAAACCGAGGGAGGCGCATTTGGACTCCACGGGCTCTGCCTCATGCTTAGACTTTGTTCCCAGCAATTACACAGCGACTTACAAAAGAGAAGACAGGGAACCACCTTCACTTGTTCCAGGAATGTCACATCAGCAACCTGGCGATCCTGCGGCAATTTTTAAACGAAGGAATCGGGGCACAGAGAAGTGTGGTCTCTCGGCTAAGCCGGGCCGTGGATTTGGATGCCAGGAAATCTGAATCCCAAATTTCAGGCTCCACATCGCTGCTTCTATTCCATGCTATTTTGTTTTGTTTTTAAGGGCTTTTTGTTTTTATGTTTCAAATATCACAATTACCCACCCGGCCAAGCAGAAGACCTGATTCATGCCCGTAATTAGGCATTTTGCTTTTTTCAGAGTTGTTGGAAGCCCGGTGGTGGGCTAAGCACCCCGCCCTCCCCTCCCATCTCACACCCGGGACGGACTCCAGACACGCTCACCCCACACGCAAGCGTGGCCCCCACACTCGGGGTCTCCCCACACACCCTCCCCCGCTGCACAGGGACAAAGTGCTCTCCACACCCCTTTCTAAGGGACATCATCCTAACACACAGCTACTCGCCAAGGTGGGGGGTGGAGGGATGCTGTTTGGAGATGAGGAAGCTTACTTTGGAACAATTATGTTTCTGATAATGAAGGAGTAAAATGTTTCAGACGTTTAATTTTTTTTTTAATTTTTTTAACATTTATTTATTTTTGAGACAGAGAGAGCATGAACAGGGGAGGGTCAGAGAAAGAGGGAGACACAGAATCCGAAGCAGGCTCCAGGCTCTGAACTATCAACACAGAGCCCGACGCGGGGCTCGAACCCACAGACTGTGAGATCATGACCTGAGCTGAAGTCGGACACTCAACAGACTGAGCCACCTAGGCGCCCCCGTTTAATTTTTTTTAGCATGTATTCATTTTTGAGAGTGAGAGAGATGGAGCCTGAGCGGGGGAGGGGCAGAGAGAGAGAGTGAGACACAGAATCCGAAGCAGGCTCCAGGCTCCCAGCTGCCCGCACAGAGCCCGACGCGGGGCTCGAACTCGTAGACCGTGAGATCATGACCCGAGCCGAAGTCGGACGCTTAACGGACTGAGCCACCCAGGCGCCCCATGGAGTAAAATGTTTCAGACGTTTAAAATCCTTGCATGGCAGTAACTTTCACACAGCACTCGCTTTGTGAACCAGAAGGAAAAAAAAAAAAAAATAGCGGGGGCAGAAATGATGATTTAATTTACATGTCAGAAAAGCAGCCAAGACAACATAGAACAGCTTGAGAATGCAGTCCTGCCACGATTTAAAAATTCATCTCAACTTTGTAAAGAAAATATTTCTCCTCCCACCTCTGCAGAGCACAGAAGGAGAAGCCCCGGGAAGCCTGCTGGCTGGGTGACAGTGGTGACAGTCACCATGAGGTGCCCATCTCCCCTGGAAGGAGCAGGTGCGGTGCAGGTGGGCGCTGTCCAGGCACCTTGCCCGGAGGTCAGGACGGGCTCAGAGCCGTGCTCCGTGGTTGAGTGTCACCGGCTGCCCGTGGTCCTGAGCTGCAGGATGCTCTGCCTCTTCAACCAGCAGGACAAATGAATGACCGTGACGTTGGGCTTCAGAAACCAGGTTCTGGTCCCCAGGCTCAGGGTCTAGAACGGTGAGATCTGACAACACCGACTGTCACCACGTGACCCTGCCGTGAATTCTCGGGAGCAGAGCCGCGTCTGATTTGCCTTCCTGTCCCCCAGTGTGGCGCGGCACTTGGAACTTAATAGGTGCTCAACGGATTAGTCTCTTCACTAAATGGATCCGGTAATGATGCTGATCGTAGCAGAGGGAAGCGTTCATGCGCACGGCTTCGGAAACCCCTGTGTCCCAGGCACCGTGTTAGGACTCGTGGGTCCTCACAGCAGATGATGAGTCCGGGTTCCCAGTGGCCACAAAAGCTGGTGTGGGTTTCACTCCCAGCTGGAGGCAGAGCCGTGGCAGGAAGTACGATCTGCTCGTCCCGTGGACTCGAAGTCTCTCGTCCCTCGGGTGTCCGGTGCCCGTAAGGGAACAGCTGGATGTGAGAGACTGCACGCTGCTTTCCGTGATCCACGCGGCTTCGAGACAGAGAGGGAGGGAGCCGTGGACGACAGATGGACACGGTGCACGAAACAGAAGTTTGGGTGTATCTTTCTCCCTTACAGACGCCCTCAGTGCCCCGTGCACGCCGGGTACAGCTGGGCAGCGGGGGCAGCCCCTCGAGGACGCGTGCCCTGCCCCAACAGAGTCCCAGTGTCGTGAGGGCAGCTGGCCCTAGGGAAGCACGCAGCACGGCGTGACACGTGCCTGTTATTTCCAGAAGCATCGAGGAGGATTGGCCACCCGCGCTGGGGCGTTCAGGCAGACATCAGCGGCAAGGTGCATCCGACCCGGATCCTGCAGGAGGAGCCAGACCCGTGGACGGTGCCGCAAGGACTGGGCTTTTGCGGAGAGAGGCGCGGGGTACAGAGCACGCGGCGGGAGAGGACCAGTGGGCGGGCGAGCGCGGCGAAGGCGCCCGTGGGCCGTGTTGGCCGTGACGAGGGGCTGTGATGACCCGCGCCGGTGTCGGTGGTGGAGGTCAGTCTAGCCAGAAGCCGTGTGGACGATACACACGCAAAGGGAAGGTGCTCCAGAGCGGGGAAGCCTGGGAGAACGGAGTCGTCGCCTGTCGCTCGGACGCCGAGGCAGGAGGAGGGGTTGGACGGAAGAGAGGTGGGTGGACGGGGCAGATTCAGGGCCGAGCACGGGTGGGCGGCGAGGGGCACGTGTGCTCCGAAGATGGCAGGAAATGTCTGGAGTGGGCGTTTGAGAGGCTGGGGCATCCCCGTCCGATAGCGATTCGGCAGAGGCAGGTGTTTAGGGTCTGGGAAAACGATAGGGAGCTTTGGGCTTTATCCCGAGGCGCCTGCTGTGCAGGTGGGACTCGGCAGAGCCTGGAGTCTGGGAGCTGGAGGGCAGGATGCTGGATGCTCTGTGGGGGGTTCAGCGGCAGGTGGCTGAGGTCCCTCAGGGCGGGTGCATCAAGAGAGGGCAGAGGGCAGAGGAATTTGAGAAGGACCAAAGGGTAGAGGTCAGGCTGTGAGAGACCGCGTGGGGTGTCCCGTGCGGGGTGTCCCAGAGAAGGGTCTGGATCCCGGGCCCCAAGAGAGGAGAAGGTCACGGAGGCGGCTCCGAGAGGCAGAAGTGGAGGCAGAGGGAGCGGCGACGGCCATCGCCCGTCATCGTGCTCGGGCCGGGACCCGTCAGACGGTGCTCCTCCCGTCTGGAATCCCAGTCCTGGTGCTCGATAGAGGGTGTTGAATGAACGAGTTCAGGAATGGCTCCCTCTTCCTCGTAAGATCGAGAAGCTGTCAATGCGCCTAAAATGACGCCGGTTACAGATCTGCACCCGTTGAGTCCTCAGGTCGAATGAGACTCGTTGGTTCACTGGGCGAAAGATGAACTGAGGCGACTGTTGCCGCTAAAGCTCTCAAGATCACTGCCCCAGGGCATTTACGACGTGGGAGCTAGCAATGCCGAGGGTCCCCTGCCCGAGGACGCCCCACCAGTGAGCATCGAGGGGCCAGCTGACCTGGAGTCCCCGCCCCTTCAGCGTCGCTGCCATCGCTGCCTTCCAGGTCCCAAGGGTGCTCCCCGTGGATGGCACCACCTCTCCATCCACAAAGACGCTGGGACCCACAGACGGCACGGCTCCTCCCCTGGGAAGTAGGGACTCGGCAACAACCGCGGCCCGAGATCCCAAGCGCCTGGCTCCAGTTATAGCACCGCCTCCTGGTGGACTCCTGGGTTGCGGGACGTCTCCATCCGGAGCGGAGGCGGCGCTGAGGAACATCTGTGCTCCTCTCTCCATCTGCAGGAGGCTCGAGGCGACCTTGTGAGAAAGAAGCCGCTGATCTCCGAAGTCTCCCCCGATGTGTGATTGCTACTTGGCGACAGGACCCTCCTCCGAGTGTCCCTTTCTCGCCCACAGGAACTCCTCTGATCTGTCCATGAGTCACATCTTGTTCAAATGTTACTGCGCAGATAACATCGCGATGGAAGGAGCCGCGATGTCTTCCGCATGAAGTCACCATGGTTTCCTCCCCTCGAGTGCTGGCGAGCCTTACGTTTTGTAAGAGATGTCCCCTCCTGTCCCCAGAGCTGAGTCCTGGCCTGGTCTCCCTGGGCACCGTGCACCGTTCTGGTGGTCCCGCACCAGGAGTGGGATGGGGTCCTTGGCCTGGCAGGCTGGGTCGCCCCGAAAGTGCTGAGTCCCCTTCCGCCTCACGGGCAGCCGCGCGTCCCCACGCGAGGCTCTCCGATGACCCTCTGCGCTCACGCTTCGGGGGTCTGCACGTCTCCTGACGCCGGTGGGCTTTCCTGCTCTTCGGCAGTTCCGGTCCTTTCCTCCTTCCCGACTAGCGGAAGGGGCACCTTCCCGTGACCGCTCAGGGTGAGGCGGGGCACACGGCCGGCGGGGACAGAACCACCGTGCGTCACCACCAGGCCAAGTTTTTAATCATCGACGCGAGACCCTCCAGCAGACAGAGGAAGCCGAGCGCCCAGATCATGTAGCCTCTGGGTCTGGTCTTTGTCTCCGGTTCCTGAGCCACCACCCGAAGGGGTGTTACCCTAAAGCATTCCCAGGAGCACAGCAGATCTCACATGAGCAGGAAATTCAACTCTGTTTGCCAAGGCCGAGGTGTGGAGATGTTGGTGACTGTGCGACCTCACCCGCGCTGACAGATACACCCGCCTCGAGCGCGAGTATCTCCCTCTTCTGAGCGCCACCCGAGCGTGGTCCCTGCACCCGGTAATCGTTCCCCCCCCCCCCCCCCCCGCCCCCCCGTACCACGCTGGGCTTCTGCCGGCTCCCGGGGCTCCTGCTGTCACTCGAACACAGCTCTCATTAGGCTCTTTGTCACGCTCTGTTCTAGCTGCCCCTTTGCACGTGTGCCTCCCGTCTGCAGCACGAGCTCCTTAAGGACAAGCATGTGACTGTCTCATTGATGGTTATAGCCCCAGTGTGTGTTCAGGAATGTTTGTGCAACGAATGAATGAACGAAAGCTTTGCAAAGGGAAGAAGGACGGTATTAATGGAAATGACCGCTTGCTAATTTATTGTTTATGTGAATTAGGGATATTTTATGTTGGGTTTGCTTTAAATGGGACACATGTTATACCACCGCCAGAATTTAATTTTAACTAAGCAGGCACTTCTGCCGAAGTTGTTCTTGGTTTAATCTTTTAATGTCTCACGTTACTCGTGAACACTTCTGCGTGTTACCTTCCCTTCCACAGCCTGACTTTCACGAACAGACCTCTGCGTTTGCCTCACCGTGTAGGCGACTCGGATGGGGGTGCTGGGGGTGCTGGGGGTGGCTCAGAGCGCCTTTCTCCGGAGCCGTCCACCTGCAACCCTTCTCCACTAGAACACTTACGCACACACACCTGTGCACACACGTGCATACACACATGCACACAGAGACATGCACACGCGTATACACACGTGCGCACCTGCAAACGTGCACACGTGTGCACGCTCATATGGACACCCACGCACGTGCAGCCCCACAGACACATGCACGCACACTCACAGAGACACGTACACACGCACGGAGCCACACGTGCACACACGTACACACGTGCACACCTTCAGACTCTGAAGACTGCCCGGCAGGGGCGGGCTGCCCCGTCCAGGGTGCCTGAGCAGTGGGAGCGCCACGGGGGCAGGGTGAGGCTCGTGGCAGCGTGGCCCGAAAGCTTGTCCACAGTACCTTCAAGGGAGCCATGGATCACCAGGAACTTTTCACGGGGGCACTCCCGTCTCCGTGCTGTGTGGACAAGGACAAGTTCCCTAAACCATCGCTCGACCAGAGGGGCGTGATCTGCTCTGGGGGATTTCGCCAAGTTCTCGATCCTCCTCATCTTCAAAAGGAAGCCCCTGCTGGCCTGCAGACCGTGCGAAGAGACACGTGACAGACAGCCGACGGGGAGAGGGACGGGGGTCCCCTGAGCTCAGGTCTCTGCCGGCCGCCATGCAGCCTGTGAGCAGAGTTAATTCAGAGACAGTTACAAATTGGGTGGGGGCCTATTTGGGTGACTCACGTAGCCCTCCTTTCGAAATCAAGGGCTGGCACCTGCCATTTTGTTTCCTTGAGATGTTCCAGCGGGGACTGACTCAAACACGTCTATTATGAGTCATCGGGTCAGAAGCTCCGCGGGAGGGACCACGGGGAGGGAAGAGAGCCCTCGCGTGTGAAGCCTCCTCGAAACTCACGCGGGTGTCTACCAGGCGCAGGCTCTGCGTTGAGGCAGGTGCTCCCGGCCTTGGCGGGGGGCCACGCACACACCTGGCAGGGCCCCCCGCGGAGGTGAGCGCCGCGAGGCCGGCTCATGAGGGGCTCCCTTCCCACGGGTGACACTGGCCGTTCCTCTCCCACAGCCACAAATGCTCGATGACGAGGGAGGGAAACCGCACGCACGAGGGGCCCCGGGCAGCGAGCTACATTGTCCTCCCGGCTCTCCACCCGTCATCCCTTCATGCTGTGGACAGGAACGCAGTGGGCCGGCCGGAGAGCCCGTGGGCCCCACAAGTGCACAGCGGGCTCTAGAAACCAGGGGAGATAGCGGCCGCCCTCTCCCTCTGGGGGCAAACAGGAGATCCCTCGGCACCGGGGCCACGCGGGATGGTGAGCCAGGGAATCAGCAGAATGTTTCTTGTTAATGTGGGAGATGAAAACAGTTATGCTGAGCAGACATATTTCTCCACTGAAAATCTGCAGTAATTGATTTTTAAAGCTCCCGTAGAAAATGCTATCTTTCCCGTTCGTTTCTTTGTTGTTAAAATACTGCTGTGTGCGAACACATTTCTGATCCTATCCCCTTCTGTCTCCACGCAATAACTAATAATTTTGTCAGATTCTCTTGCCAGGATGCGCCCTCATATTTCTGCACCTAAACCTTCATTTGCAAGCGGCGGGCCCCCCGAGCAGAGCTGGAGGGAGAAAGTCGGAGACCGTCTTTGCGAAATGACGGGGAAGCCATGGGAACGGCTGACTGATTTTTCTGGGGCCTGACAAATAATTAGCAGAGGAAGGCTCTGCTTACCCAGTATCTCTTACAAAATAAAATATGTTACATCTTCTGAGCGTGTCAAAGGCTCTTGGGAGCCCAAATCTGGAATGATGTGGTTGGTCTCAAAGTGTCGGGCTTGTGGTTATAATGAGCTATGCGTGTGATGCGTGGTCACTGCGGGCGTCCCCTTGCTGGGGCGTGAGCATCTCTAGGAGAGTGCACGTTGACAGTGGGGTGAGGGCGCGTCATCTGTGGTCATCGTCATCCGTTCTGGTCCTAGTGTCCAGCTGAGGGCAAGGGAGGTGCCCGGGGTAACTGAGGCCCGTGGGGTCCGTGGTGGGGGCCCTGCATCCCTCACACAGAGCCCCAACTGGGATGAAAATCAGTGACGGTCCGGGTGCCAACTACCAATTTTGTGAGCACAGAAATGAAACCCAGAGAGTAGCACGTTGGCTGGTGGGAGATGTCAGCCATGCGTACAGCTGAAGTCGCCCGTTGATAGAAGGCATCCCTACCGAAGGCCCATACACCTGTGTTGTGTTAACTCATTCTTGGTGTAGTGTTTTAATGACACCAGGTAGCTGGAACACCAGCAGGATTTGTGGGGTGGGCTTCTAGACGTGGGGGGCTGCTGGGCCAGCCCTCCTGGGACCCTCGTGCCCTGGGGCACCTCCTCTGGGGAAGTCTATCAAATTCCCACTCACCACAGCCACGGCGTCAGGCACTCGGGACCACATTCCCTCCCCAGCCAGCCCTTTCGGGGGGAGGCCACGGCACCGTGGAGCGACAGGGCCGGACGGCGGTCCCAGGAGCACTGAAGGGGGTGCATCGTGTGGAAGCCGGAGTTCGGGGTGGAAACGAAGCTAGGGGATTGAGGACGGGGTCTGTGTCCCTGCGGCATGGTGTCCCCCCACCCCCACAGAGCCGACCGTGACGGAGGTGGGCACGGGCACGTCGGTGGCGTCTTGCTGGAGACGGCGTCCCATGCTGGCCGCGTGTCCTCCCAGGGAGGGCTTCTTTCCCTGACACTGAGCTAGACGCTGCCGTGGGCGGAGATAAACCAATTTGGAAGGAGGGCTCTTATCCCGCCACGTGGCCGAGGGGAGAAGAGGGGCTCTCGGCTCACGCTGGGAAAAGCCTCAGTGATCGGGAAGCTACTGCGTCTGGCACGGCTTCAAAGCATTTTCAGCTTCTAGTTTAATAAGGTGACATTGAAAATAACCTCAAATTTCTTTTTAGACTCGGAAAAAGAAGAACCTCTTCAGATATTCTCTACCATAAAAATAAGTCCAAATGTTAGGTGAAGAGGTTCTAAGTTATAAACTGGATGCTTCGTGGGCTTCCCTGCGACCCCAGGCCCCACACCGCGGTCACCGTCCCCATGCCAGGGCAGTGCACGCGGTCATTACCTTCTCCCAAGCATGGAGAGAAGAGCAGGGGAGAGAGTCCTGAGCGCTGGAGATTGCTTTCATTTCTGTATCATTAAGTGGAGAGATGGCAAAAAGGAGCAGCGGGTCCAAACTTCCGGGGTGCCCCAGAATGGAGCTGCCCAGACTTCAGGGGTGCCCCGGATGGGGCTGCCCAGACTTCAGGGGTGCCCCGGAATGGGGCTGCCCAGACTTCAGGGGTGCCCCGGATGGGGCTGCCCAGACTTCA